>NC_137814.1:2674789-2709826 GCF_963921795.1 Nannobrachium achirus
ACAGTAAATCAGGACTCCTAATATGACACAGTGTGACAGTAAATCAGGACTCCTAATATGACAAAGTGTGACAGTAAATCAGGACTCCATAATATGACAAAGTGTGACAGTAAATCTGGACTCCTAATATGACATAGTGTGACAGTAAATCAGGACTCCTAATATGACAAAGTGTGACAGTAAATCAGGACTCCTAATATGACACAGTGTGACAGTAAATCAGGACTCCTAATATGACACAGTGTGACAGTAAATCAGGACTCCTAATATGACACAGTGTGACAGTAAATCAGGACTCCTAATATGACATAGTGTGACAGTAAATCAGGACTCCTAATATGACACAGTGTGACAGTAAATCAGGACTCCTAATATGACAAAGTGTGACAGTAAATCAGGACTCCTAATATGACACAGTGTGACAGTAAATCTGGACTCCTAATATGACAAAGTGTGACAGTAAATCTGGACTCCTAATATGACACAGTGTGACAGTAAATCTGGACTCCTAATATGACAAAGTGTGACAGTAAATCTGGACTCCTAATATGACAAAGTGTGACAGTGAAATCTGGACTCCTAATATGACATAGTGTGACAGTAAATCAGGACTCCTAATATGACACAGTGTGACAGTAAATCAGGACTCCTAATATGACACAGTGTGACAGTAAATCAGGACTCCTAATATGACATAGTGTGACAGTAAATCAGGACTCCTAATATGACACAGTGTGACAGTAAATCAGGACTCCTAATATGACATAGTGTGACAGTAAATCAGGACTCCTAATATGACACAGTGTGACAGTAAATCAGGACTCCTAATATGACACAGTGTGACAGTAAATCAGGACTCCTAATATGACAAAGTGTGACAGTAAATCAGGACTCCTAATATGACACAGTGTGACAGTAAATCTGGACTCCTAATATGACAAAGTGTGACAGTAAATCAGGACTCCTAATATGACAAAGTGTGACAGTAAATCAGGACTCCTAATATGACATAGTGTGACAGTAAATCAGGACTCCTAATATGACACAGTGTGACAGTAAATCAGGACTCCTAATATGACAAAGTGTGACAGTAAATCAGGACTCCTAATATGACACAGTGTGACAGTAAATCAGGACTCCTAATATGACATAGTGTGACAGTAAATCAGGACTCCTAATATGACAAAGTGTGACAGTAAATCAGGACTCCTAATATGACACAGTGTGACAGTAAATCAGGACTCCTAATATGACACAGTGTGACAGTAAATCAGGACTCCTAATATGACAAAGTGTGACAGTAAATCAGGACTCCTAATATGACACAGTGTGACAGTAAATCAGGACTCCTAATATGACACAGTGTGACAGTAAATCAGGACTCCTAATATGACAAAGTGTGACAGTAAATCAGGACTCCTAATATGACAAAGTGTGACAGTAAATCAGGACTCCTAATATGACACAGTGTGACAGTAAATCAGGACTCCTAATATGACACAGTGTGACAGTAAATCAGGACTCCTAATATGACATAGTGTGACAGTAAATCAGGACTCCTAATATGACAAAGTGTGACAGTAAATCAGGACTCCTAATATGACACAGTGTGACAGTAAATCAGGACTCCTAATATGACAAAGTGTGACAGTAAATCAGGACTCCTAATATGACATAGTGTGACAGTAAATCAGGACTCCTAATATGACACAGTGTGACAGTAAATCAGGACTCCTAATATGACAAAGTGTGACAGTAAATCAGGACTCCTAATATGACAAAGTGTGACAGTAAATCAGGACTCCTAATATGACACAGTGTGACAGTAAATCAGGACTCCTAATATGACAAAGTGTGACAGTAAATCAGGACTCCTAATATGACATAGTGTGACAGTAAATCAGGACTCCTAATATGACAAAGTGTGACAGTAAATCAGGACTCCTAATATGACACAGTGTGACAGTAAATCTGGACTCCTAATATGACAAAGTGTGACAGTAAATCAGGACTCCTAATATGACACAGTGTGACAGTAAATCAGGACTCCTAATATGACATAGTGTGACAGTAAATCAGGACTCCTAATATGACACAGTGTGACAGTAAATCAGGACTCCTAATATGACATAGTGTGACAGTAAATCAGGACTCCTAATATGACAAAGTGTGACAGTAAATCAGGACTCCTATATGACAGTGTGACAGTAAATCTGGACTCCTAATATGACAAAGTGTGACAGTAAATCAGGACTCCTAATATGACAAAGTGTGACAGTAAATCAGGACTCCTAATATGACATAGTGTGACAGTAAATCAGGACTCCTAATATGACACAGTGTGACAGTAAATCAGGACTCCTAATATGACAAAGTGTGACAGTAAATCAGGACTCCTAATATGACACAGTGTGACAGTAAATCAGGACTCCTAATATGACATAGTGTGACAGTAAATCAGGACTCCTAATATGACACAGTGTGACAGTAAATCAGGACTCCTAATATGACAAAGTGTGACAGTAAATCAGGACTCCTAATATGACACAGTGTGACAGTAAATCAGGACTCCTAATATGACAAAGTGTGACAGTAAATCAGGACTCCTAATATGACAAAGTGTGACAGTAAATCTGGACTCCTAATATGACAAAGTGTGACAGTAAATCAGGACTCCTAATATGACAAAGTGTGACAGTAAATCAGGACTCCTAATATGACACAGTGTGACAGTAAATCAGGACTCCTAATATGACACAGTGTGACAGTAAATCAGGACTCCTAATATGACATAGTGTGACAGTAAATCAGGACTCCTAATATGACACAGTGTGACAGTAAATCAGGACTCCTAATATGACATAGTGTGACAGTAAATCTGGACTCCTAATATGACATAGTGTGACAGTAAATCTGGACTCCTAATATGACAAAGTGTGACAGTAAATCAGGACTCCTAATATGACATAGTGTGACAGTAAATCTGGACTCCTAATATGACAAAGTGTGACAGTAAATCTGGACTCCTAATATGACATAGTGTGACAGTAAATCAGGACTCCTAATATGACAAAGTGTGACAGTAAATCAGGACTCCTAATATGACAAAGTGTGACAGTAAATCAGGACTCCTAATATGACACAGTGTGACAGTAAATCAGGACTCCTAATATGACACAGTGTGACAGTAAATCAGGACTCCTAATATGACAAAGTGTGACAGTAAATCAGGACTCCTAATATGACACAGTGTGACAGTAAATCAGGACTCCTAATATGACAAAGTGTGACAGTAAATCAGGACTCCTAATATGACATAGTGTGACAGTAAATCTGGACTCCTAATATGACAAAGTGTGACAGTAAATCTGGACTCCTAATATGACACAGTGTGACAGTAAATCAGGACTCCTAATATGACAAAGTGTGACAGTAAATCAGGACTCCTAATATGACAAAGTGTGACAGTAAATCTGGACTCCTAATATGACAAATATGACACAGTGTGACAGTAAATCAGGACTCCTAATATGACATAGTGTGACAGTAAATCAGGACTCCTAATATGACACAGTGTGACAGTAAATCAGGACTCCTAATATGACACAGTGTGACAGTAAATCAGGACTCCTAATATGACATAGTGTGACAGTAAATCAGGACTCCTAATATGACACAGTGTGACAGTAAATCAGGACTCCTAATATGACAAAGTGTGACAGTAAATCAGGACTCCTAATATGACAAAGTGTGACAGTAAATCAGGACTCCTAATATGACACAGTGTGACAGTAAATCTGGACTCCTAATATGACACAGTGTGACAGTAAATCAGGACTCCTAATATGACATAGTGTGACAGTAAATCAGGACTCCTAATATGACACAGTGTGACAGTAAATCTGGACTCCTAATATGACAAATATGACAAAGTGTGACAGTAAATCAGGACTCCTAATATGACATAGTGTGACAGTAAATCAGGACTCCTAATATGACATAGTGTGACAGTAAATCAGGACTCCTAATATGACACAGTGTGACAGTAAATCAGGACTCCTAATATGACATAGTGTGACAGTAAATCAGGACTCCTAATATGACACAGTGTGACAGTAAATCAGGACTCCTAATATGACAAAGTGTGACAGTAAATCAGGACTCCTAATATGACACAGTGTGACAGTAAATCAGGCTAATATGACAAAGTGTGACAGTAAATCAGGACTCCTAATATGACAAAGTGTGACAGTAAATCAGGACTCCTAATATGACAAAGTGTGACAGTAAATCAGGACTCCTAATATGACATAGTGTGACAGTAAATCAGGACTCCTAATATGACATAGTGTGACAGTAAATCAGGACTCCTAATATGACATAGTGTGACAGTAAATCAGGACTCCTAATATGACATAGTGTGACAGTAAATCAGGACTCCTAATATGACAAAGTGTGACAGTAAATCAGGACTCCTAATATGACAAAGTGTGACAGTAAATCAGGACTCCTAATATGACATAGTGTGACAGTAAATCAGGACTCCTAATATGACAAAGTGTGACAGTAAATCAGGACTCCTAATATGACACAGTGTGACAGTAAATCAGGACTCCTAATATGACAAAGTGTGACAGTAAATCAGGACTCCTAATATGACACAGTGTGACAGTAAATCAGGACTCCTAATATGACATAGTGTGACAGTAAATCAGGACTCCTAATATGACATAGTGTGACAGTAAATCAGGACTCCTAATATGACACAGTGTGACAGTAAATCAGGACTCCTAATATGACACAGTGTGACAGTAAATCAGGACTCCTAATATGACACAGTGTGACAGTAAATCTGGACTCCTAATATGACACAGTGTGACAGTAAATCAGGACTCCTAATATGACACAGTGTGACAGTAAATCAGGACTCCTAATATGACATAGTGTGACAGTAAATCAGGACTCCTAATATGACACAGTGTGACAGTAAATCAGGACTCCTAATATGACACAGTGTGACAGTAAATCAGGACTCCTAATATGACAAAGTGTGACAGTAAATCTGGACTCCTAATATGACACAGTGTGACAGTAAATCAGGACTCCTAATATGACACAGTGTGACAGTAAATCAGGACTCCTAATATGACAAAGTGTGACAGTAAATCAGGACTCCTAATATGACAAAGTGTGACAGTAAATCTGGACTCCTAATATGACACAGTGTGACAGTAAATCAGGACTCCTAATATGACAAAGTGTGACAGTAAATCAGGACTCCTAATATGACAAAGTGTGACAGTAAATCAGGACTCCTAATATGACACAGTGTGACAGTAAATCAGGACTCCTAATATGACACAGTGTGACAGTAAATCAGGACTCCTAATATGACACAGTGTGACAGTAAATCAGGACTCCTAATATGACATAGTGTGACAGTAAATCAGGACTCCTAATATGACATAGTGTGACAGTAAATCAGGACTCCTAATATGACACAGTGTGACAGTAAATCAGGACTCCTAATATGACATAGTGTGACAGTAAATCAGGACTCCTAATATGACACAGTGTGACAGTAAATCAGGACTCCTAATATGACATAGTGTGACAGTAAATCAGGACTCCTAATATGACATAGTGTGACAGTAAATCAGGACTCCTAATATGACACAGTGTGACAGTAAATCAGGACTCCTAATATGACATAGTGTGACAGTAAATCAGGACTCCTAATATGACATAGTGTGACAGTAAATCAGGACTCCTAATATGACACAGTGTGACAGTAAATCAGGACTCCTAATATGACATAGTGTGACAGTAAATCAGGACTCCTAATATGACACAGTGTGACAGTAAATCAGGACTCCTAATATGACATAGTGTGACAGTAAATCAGGACTCCTAATATGACACAGTGTGACAGTAAATCAGGACTCCTAATATGACACAGTGTGACAGTAAATCAGGACTCCTAATATGACACAGTGTGACAGTAAATCAGGACTCCTAATATGACATAGTGTGACAGTAAATCAGGACTCCTAATATGACAAAGTGTGACAGTAAATCAGGACTCCTAATATGACATAGTGTGACAGTAAATCAGGACTCCTAATATGACATAGTGTGACAGTAAATCAGGACTCCTAATATGACATAGTGTGACAGTAAATCAGGACTCCTAATATGACATAGTGTGACAGTAAATCAGGACTCCTAATATGACATAGTGTGACAGTAAATCTGGACTCCTAATATGACACAGTGTGACAGTAAATCAGGACTCCTAATATGACAAAGTGTGACAGTAAATCAGGACTCCTAATATGACACAGTGTGACAGTAAATCAGGACTCCTAATATGACAAAGTGTGACAGTAAATCAGGACTCCTAATATGACACAGTGTGACAGTAAATCAGGACTCCTAATATGACACAGTGTGACAGTAAATCAGGACTCCTAATATGACATAGTGTGACAGTAAATCAGGACTCCTAATATGACACAGTGTGACAGTAAATCAGGACTCCTAATATGACAAAGTGTGACAGTAAATCAGGACTCCTAATATGACATAGTGTGACAGTAAATCTGGACTCCTAATATGACAAAGTGTGACAGTAAATCAGGACTCCTAATATGACACAGTGTGACAGTAAATCAGGACTCCTAATATGACAAAGTGTGACAGTAAATCAGGACTCCTAATATGACACAGTGTGACAGTAAATCAGGACTCCTAATATGACACAGTGTGACAGTAAATCAGGACTCCTAATATGACATAGTGTGACAGTAAATCAGGACTCCTAATATGACACAGTGTGACAGTAAATCAGGACTCCTAATATGACAAAGTGTGACAGTAAATCAGGACTCCTAATATGACATAGTGTGACAGTAAATCAGGACTCCTAATATGACACAGTGTGACAGTAAATCAGGACTCCTAATATGACACAGTGTGACAGTAAATCAGGACTCCTAATATGACAAAGTGTGACAGTAAATCAGGACTCCTAATATGACACAGTGTGACAGTAAATCAGGACTCCTAATATGACACAGTGTGACAGTAAATCAGGACTCCTAATATGACAAAGTGTGACAGTAAATCTGGACTCCTAATATGACACAGTGTGACAGTAAATCAGGACTCCTAATATGACAAAGTGTGACAGTAAATCAGGACTCCTAATATGACACAGTGTGACAGTAAATCAGGACTCCTAATATGACATAGTGTGACAGTAAATCAGGACTCCTAATATGACATAGTGTGACAGTAAATCAGGACTCCTAATATGACATAGTGTGACAGTAAATCAGGACTCCTAATATGACACAGTGTGACAGTAAATCTGGACTCCTAATATGACACAGTGTGACAGTAAATCAGGACTCCTAATATGACATAGTGTGACAGTAAATCAGGACTCCTAATATGACACAGTGTGACAGTAAATCAGGACTCCTAATATGACACAGTGTGACAGTAAATCAGGACTCCTAATATGACACAGTGTGACAGTAAATCAGGACTCCTAATATGACACAGTGTGACAGTAAATCAGGACTCCTAATATGACACAGTGTGACAGTAAATCAGGACTCCTAATATGACATAGTGTGACAGTAAATCTGGACTCCTAATATGACACAGTGTGACAGTAAATCAGGACTCCTAATATGACAAAGTGTGACAGTAAATCTGGACTCCTAATATGACATAGTGTGACAGTAAATCAGGACTCCTAATATGACAAAGTGTGACAGTAAATCAGGACTCCTAATATGACATAGTGTGACAGTAAATCTGGACTCCTAATATGACACAGTGTGACAGTAAATCTGGACTCCTAATATGACACAGTGTGACAGTAAATCAGGACTCCTAATATGACACAGTGTGACAGTAAATCTGGACTCCTAATATGACATAGTGTGACAGTAAATCTGGACTCCTAATATGACACAGTGTGACAGTAAATCTGGACTCCTAATATGACACAGTGTGACAGTAAATCTGGACTCCTAATATGACACAGTGTGACAGTAAATCTGGACTCCTAATATGACACAGTGTGACAGTAAATCAGGACTCCTAATATGACACAGTGTGACAGTAAATCAGGACTCCTAATATGACATAGTGTGACAGTAAATCAGGACTCCTAATATGACATAGTGTGACAGTAAATCTGGACTCCTAATATGACACAGTGTGACAGTAAATCAGGACTCCTAATATGACAAAGTGTGACAGTAAATCTGGACTCCTAATATGACATAGTGTGACAGTAAATCAGGACTCCTAATATGACAAAGTGTGACAGTAAATCAGGACTCCTAATATGACATAGTGTGACAGTAAATCTGGACTCCTAATATGACACAGTGTGACAGTAAATCAGGACTCCTAATATGACAAAGTGTGACAGTAAATCAGGACTCCTAATATGACACAGTGTGACAGTAAATCAGGACTCCTAATATGACAAAGTGTGACAGTAAATCAGGACTCCTAATATGACACAGTGTGACAGTAAATCAGGACTCCTAATATGACACAGTGTGACAGTAAATCAGGACTCCTAATATGACATAGTGTGACAGTAAATCAGGACTCCTAATATGACACAGTGTGACAGTAAATCAGGACTCCTAATATGACAAAGTGTGACAGTAAATCAGGACTCCTAATATGACATAGTGTGACAGTAAATCTGGACTCCTAATATGACAAAGTGTGACAGTAAATCAGGACTCCTAATATGACAAAGTGTGACAGTAAATCAGGACTCCTAATATGACACAGTGTGACAGTAAATCAGGACTCCTAATATGACAAAGTGTGACAGTAAATCAGGACTCCTAATATGACACAGTGTGACAGTAAATCAGGACTCCTAATATGACACAGTGTGACAGTAAATCAGGACTCCTAATATGACATAGTGTGACAGTAAATCAGGACTCCTAATATGACACAGTGTGACAGTAAATCAGGACTCCTAATATGACAAAGTGTGACAGTAAATCAGGACTCCTAATATGACATAGTGTGACAGTAAATCAGGACTCCTAATATGACACAGTGTGACAGTAAATCAGGACTCCTAATATGACACAGTGTGACAGTAAATCAGGACTCCTAATATGACAAAGTGTGACAGTAAATCAGGACTCCTAATATGACACAGTGTGACAGTAAATCAGGACTCCTAATATGACACAGTGTGACAGTAAATCAGGACTCCTAATATGACAAAGTGTGACAGTAAATCTGGACTCCTAATATGACACAGTGTGACAGTAAATCAGGACTCCTAATATGACAAAGTGTGACAGTAAATCAGGACTCCTAATATGACACAGTGTGACAGTAAATCAGGACTCCTAATATGACATAGTGTGACAGTAAATCAGGACTCCTAATATGACATAGTGTGACAGTAAATCAGGACTCCTAATATGACATAGTGTGACAGTAAATCAGGACTCCTAATATGACACAGTGTGACAGTAAATCTGGACTCCTAATATGACACAGTGTGACAGTAAATCAGGACTCCTAATATGACATAGTGTGACAGTAAATCAGGACTCCTAATATGACACAGTGTGACAGTAAATCAGGACTCCTAATATGACACAGTGTGACAGTAAATCAGGACTCCTAATATGACACAGTGTGACAGTAAATCAGGACTCCTAATATGACACAGTGTGACAGTAAATCAGGACTCCTAATATGACATAGTGTGACAGTAAATCAGGACTCCTAATATGACATAGTGTGACAGTAAATCTGGACTCCTAATATGACACAGTGTGACAGTAAATCAGGACTCCTAATATGACAAAGTGTGACAGTAAATCTGGACTCCTAATATGACATAGTGTGACAGTAAATCAGGACTCCTAATATGACAAAGTGTGACAGTAAATCAGGACTCCTAATATGACATAGTGTGACAGTAAATCTGGACTCCTAATATGACACAGTGTGACAGTAAATCTGGACTCCTAATATGACACAGTGTGACAGTAAATCAGGACTCCTAATATGACACAGTGTGACAGTAAATCTGGACTCCTAATATGACATAGTGTGACAGTAAATCTGGACTCCTAATATGACACAGTGTGACAGTAAATCTGGACTCCTAATATGACACAGTGTGACAGTAAATCTGGACTCCTAATATGACACAGTGTGACAGTAAATCTGGACTCCTAATATGACACAGTGTGACAGTAAATCAGGACTCCTAATATGACACAGTGTGACAGTAAATCAGGACTCCTAATATGACATAGTGTGACAGTAAATCAGGACTCCTAATATGACATAGTGTGACAGTAAATCTGGACTCCTAATATGACACAGTGTGACAGTAAATCAGGACTCCTAATATGACAAAGTGTGACAGTAAATCTGGACTCCTAATATGACATAGTGTGACAGTAAATCAGGACTCCTAATATGACAAAGTGTGACAGTAAATCAGGACTCCTAATATGACATAGTGTGACAGTAAATCTGGACTCCTAATATGACACAGTGTGACAGTAAATCTGGACTCCTAATATGACACAGTGTGACAGTAAATCAGGACTCCTAATATGACACAGTGTGACAGTAAATCTGGACTCCTAATATGACATAGTGTGACAGTAAATCTGGACTCCTAATATGACACAGTGTGACAGTAAATCTGGACTCCTAATATGACACAGTGTGACAGTAAATCTGGACTCCTAATATGACACAGTGTGACAGTAAATCTGGACTCCTAATATGACACAGTGTGACAGTAAATCAGGACTCCTAATATGACACAGTGTGACAGTAAATCAGTGTCATATTGTGAAGAAGACCTGGACACTGACATTCAGTAAAAGGTCTTATGATCAAAACAAGAACATCTATGACCCCTGGTACGGAGGCAGGACACAGACAGACGGGACCCATTTGTGGGTCGCAGACAGGTTTGTATGGGTCCCCTAAAGGAGTAGTTCACCCCCAAAATGACTTTTTTTCCCCCCCTATTGATTACTCACGCCATGGAGACTTGAGTTCAATACTATTTTTAGTATTGACAAAAATTTGATTGGGTCCCCATCCGGAATCAATGGGGGTAAATTTACTATAATCAAAATGTTGTCTTAGGAATGCGGCAAATACAAAAAAAAAAAGTATCATTGAACTTAAGTCTCCATGGCGTGAGTAATCAATTAGGCCTATTATTTCCCTTGTTTTTACATTCCCCAAAAATGCAAACATTTTAATTTTCATTTCATGAAGAAATCAAAGAAAAAAATGAGAAATTCCATAAATTAGAAAACAAACGTTTAAGAAGTAATGAAAATAGCCGACCTAAAGCTCTCAAAGCGGCGTGAAGCCATGCACGCGTTGGTGCGCTTGTAGATCTGCTCTTTCCCGGGCAAACATCTAATCTCTCTTTTGGGTCGCAAGCTAAAAAGTTCTAGGGAACCACTGGCTATAGAGCTGTGGTTCTCAAACTATTTCATGTCAAGGACCCCCAGTTTGACCTGCCTTTTAGGCTACGGACCCCCATTTAATGGCATATCTATCTCTGAGACCCCAGTTTATATTCAATCAAATCAATGTTAATTTAACTCTGAGAGGGTCAGCGGGCAATTTAACTCTGAGTGTACAAATGGAACCAAATGGACCCAGACAGACAGATATTTGGTTGATTAATAGCTATAGACCTACTCATTCTCACTAGTGTACAAGTACAAATGGCTCTCTTAAAATTAACATTGATTTTACAATATAGGCCTAAACTGGGGTCTCAGAGATAGCAATGCCATTTAATGGGGGTCTGTAGCCTAGAATGCATGCCAAACGGGGGGTCCTTGTAGCCCTATGTATGTATGTAATCTATGTTTAAAAAAGAACTATATAAAAAGTAGGCTATATCAAAAGGAACTACATTTAACATACATTTCATTTAAAACATTTCGTTTAAAATGAACAACATGCCCTTACTCCGGAGTCGGAAGCGTTTTCCCCCATGCATTTCATCCATAGACATTTCATAAAGTATTTATTTGAAAAAAGACGAGGATACAAGTTGTACCCTCGTCTTTTTTTTTCAGCTTTCTAATTAATCGTTGCATGCAAAAAATAGTGTTTATTGTCATGATTCCTCACCAGCCCGGGTGGCTTTGTCAGAGGCTTAAAAACGTTGCAATAAAAACTTTATGAAATGTCTATGGGTTAGGGTTAGGGAAAACGCTTCCGACACCGGAGGGAGGGCGGGGCGGGGCTTAGAGGTCGTCGTCACATCCGGTCCCACCGGCAACCAGGAAGTAGAAAGCAGCAGCTGCAGCAGGAGGAGCGGCTAATGCTAATGCTAACCACAACTATTATGAGCCTGAATGTTCCCCGTTTGAACAGTAAGTCATTAAACTATTATTATTATTATTAATAACAGAATTAACTTTATCCAGCATCAGCGGTGTCTTCATAGAAGTGTCATTATTTATCAGTGTTTAAATATCTATTTAAATGCAGTCCGTTAGACTGACGTCCATGTAAACACTGTCCAGATGGACACTAGGCTAATATTACACTGTTGTTGTTGTTCACATCATAAACATCATATTTATAAACATAACATAACGTCATGTTATATTCCAGTCTTGACTGGCATAATATGGTCTCTGCTTATTACTAAGTTACTTATATTCTATCAATAACTAATAAATAAGCAAACGAACAGCAGAATTGCTACTTGTTTACACACAGAACTATAGAGTAAACAACATTATTCACAGTGGTTCTTCTCAAACTTTTTAGATTTCAATTCAACCCCAAGTTCATTAAGTTATTCTGCATTTGAGCCTCTGGCAACCTTTTGATCAGATTTAGCCTCTCAATCAGACCCCAAAATGTAGGATATTCTGTTATATCCATGTTGTATTGATGTTGGTGCCATAGGAGAGACGACAGCAAAACGTTGATCAAAATATCAACTCTTGGGGGCAGTTGGTATCGCTGTCGTCGTCTCAGGACCGTACCTATGTTCCCCAGGTTCTATGTTCCCCACTCACCCCTCAACAAAGCTTCAATGTTCCCCAGGTTCTATGTTCCCCACTCACCCCCTCAAAAAAGCTTCTATGTTCCTTGGGTTCTATGTTCCCCCTCAACTAAAAGAAGGTTCTATCTATATCCCCCCCCCCTGTTTACCTAAAAATAAGTACCTTTGATTACAGCTTAGAGGAAGCCTTCTTAACCAAAGTGCTGAAATATCATCAGCTAGAGCAGTACCATCTCACAGCTAGGCTACACATAGAAACTTTTAGTTTGTATCTTTGGCAGCCTGGACCACAAGTTGGTTGCCTCTCCAAAAGGAGGGCCAAACAGTCAGCAAGGTACTGCTCTGTATCAGCTGTTATAGGAAGATGCTCCATTTGGAAGATGTGTTGTTTACTTTACCCATGATTGTTGTCTGCAGTGTGTGACATGTATAACAACAGTATTGTATGTAACAATAGGGCTGTCACAATTATTACATAATCGTCTAATCGTGATTATTTGACATTATCGCAATTATTTTGTCATAATCGTCATAATTGTGAATGTTGAAAAATGTCAGAAATAGTGGAAATAGCAGATCTACAAGCTCACAACGCGTCGCACCGCGACGCGTTGTGAGCTTGTAGATCGGCTATTTCCACTATCAATGTTATTTTTTAAGTAGTAAGTTGTCAAATATGTCAGTAATGTATTTGTATGTTTAGGTTATGTATCAGTGTATTTAGGTTATGTCATATCTACCATGTACAACTTCAAAGCCTAAAAGCCAAACAGAAATGTAATTATCAACGACAAAAACACAATTAAATCGTTAATCGCCAATTATTTGAGTGACAATTAATCGTCATGTAAAATGTCATATCGTGACAGCCCTATGTAACAATGTTCTGCATGTCATGTGTTTGACATGTATAGCAACAGTATTGTATGTAACACTGTTCTGCCCTACATGCACTTTGTACATACCAGCTATGTGGCCTTGTGGTTAGAGTGTCCGCCCTGAGACTGGGAGGTCGGGGGTTCAATTCCCCGGCCGGGTCATACCAAAGACTATAAAAATGGGACCCAATGCCTCCCTGCTTGGCACTCAGCATCAAGGGTTGGATTGGGGGGTTGATCACCACCAAGGGGGGTCCAGGGACCACAGATGAAAATTAGCCTACGGCTGGCTAACTCTGGCTCATTTACATTGAAGTGAAAACTGACATGTCCATTAATGAGCACGGTCCCTGTCAAATAAAACAAACTTTCAACTTTGTAACTGTCTGTTTTCCTATTGTCCGACTGCACTGGTATTGTTGATGTCAGGGCTACTCAACCTTAGAAGGCTCAGGGGCCACGCAGCAAAATACCCAAAGTCCACAAGCTGAACATAACGGCCCTATTGTGGACGTTTAGACAATGATTTGTGTAACGCACTATGACTAGTCTAGAAATGAACGCACAGAAAACAGACATATTTCCAGCTATAAGGCCAAACATCATTGAACAAAAAGATTGTCATGGAATGATTAACCCATTTAGGCCTAACCTAATAGTTGGGGCTAAAATAGCCTACAAAAACAAATATGTTGCTACATACTGTACATGTACTGTAAGCCCCTCCCAAACAGCAAAATGTGATGACATTATGAAAATATTTTTCTCTTTTGGAACAAACAGGGGGAAAAAAAGACAAGACAAAAATATTTTCCTAGTGGTTTTGAAGAGGAACAGAAAAACAAAATGAAATTATTTGTCCACACTGAAAGTAGATATAATATACATGTTTATTGGTATGACAGTGACTAACCATAAATCTTGTAGAATGTTTTTTTTTTTTTTTTTTCACTCCTTGGCTGCCAAACCAATAACCCCACCCCTCATTTCTCACATGGCCCTCCTCTAGCGCCACCATGAGGCCGATTATTGCAAGTGGGGTATCAAGCACCGAAAATATCAAGAAAAAACGAAAATAGCAGACCTCCAAGCTCACAACGCGTCGCATCGCGACGTGCTTCCACGAAAAGGCCCTTTTGGAAATGCCAGACACTGCCTCTCTAACATTCTGTGTGTGTGTGTGTGTGTGTGTGTGTGTGTGTGTGTGTGTGTGTGTGTGTGTGTGTGTGTGTGTGTGTGTGTGTGTGTGTGTGTGTGTGTGTGTGTGTGTGTGTGTGTGTGTGTGTGTGTGTGTGTGTGTGTTGCTCCCAGGTGCCTTAGCGTGCGTGTGGCGGTGGTGAGCGAGGTCACCACCAACCGACACCACAGAGAGGTCAGAGGTCATGGCGGTGATCGAGGGCGTGGGCGATGAGGTCACGCTGCTCTTCGGCCTCCTATTGGTCGGCGTGGTCCTGGTGCTGGCGTGGCTGTCCACTCACACGGCAGAGCTGCTGGCAGAGCCCGCCCCTCCGGCCGCCGCCGGCCACGCCCCCGTGGAGGATGGCGACGCCGCGGTAACCACGGCAACCCTGGCGGACCCGCTGGCTCCGCCCCTCGGAGACGAGGCCAAGGCGGAGGCTGACGGAGAGGGACGGAGGTAGGGGCGCACACACACACACAGACACACACACCAGTAGCTCCTTTCTGGGGGTACCTGGAACACAATATTTTGCTTCTGGGGGTACCTGGAACAAAATATTTTGCGATGGGGGTCCCTGGAACAACATATTTTGCGATGGGGGTCCCTGGAACAAAATATTTTGCGATGGGGGTCCGTGGCCAAATACATATCATTCTGGGGGTCCTTCACATGACGAAGTTTGAGAAAAAATGATGGCAACATACGTTTATTTTCAGAAAACTGTTAGTAGAATATGCCGCGGACCCCCATCTCAATATATTTTTTTCCACGGATGGACCCCCAGAAGCAAAGATTAGATTTCGGTCTATTTTGCATCTAGCTCAAGGCCACAGACCTGTTGGGAAACGAGTTTGGGTCGACTTTGTTTTAGGTCGGCTTTTCCTGTATTCCCTTTCAGAACCTCTCCCTCCGCTGCTATGCAGCTCCGAGATGAGGTTCCTCTCTGTCGTCAACCACAATCGTCCGACTGGGTGGAAGCTCCACCGCTCGCGAAGACTTCTTACCTTTTGTGAACATCCTATACATAAAGTGAAGGTCCTATGCCGGGCTCTCATCTGTTTACTTCTCAAGCGTGGAAGAAAATCGAAGCAACTTGTTGAAATAAAGAGTTTAAATCGCTCATTTTGTCAGCCCGTTCTGTGTTCTTCCCCACTCGTATTCCTCTACCACGTGACCAGGGAAGGTAGTAATGTTTCCTATGCGGCCGCAACTTCCGGAATGTCTAAAAAGAACATGTGACCGGCTGACAAAGTGAGCGATTTAAACTCTTTATTTCAACACGCTGCTTCGATTTTCTTTCACGCTTGAGAAGTAAACAGATGAGAGACCGGTATAGGACCTTCACTTAATGGATAGAATGTTCACAAAAGGTAAGAAGTGTTTGTGAACGGCGGAGCTTCCCCCTAGTCGGACGATTGTGGTTGACGACGGTGAGGAACCTCATCTCGGAGCTGCATAGCGGAGGGAGAGGTTCTGAAAGGAGCTAACACACCAGCAGGGGATGACACTAAGGTCTCAGACTGAGGTACTTGCCCATCGGGGTCATCGCCTACGGACACTATAGTGTTGGTGTCCTTAGTGCAGAGGGGCCCACATGAAAATGTGTTTTAATTGTAATTTTGCCAACATAAAATATATTTAGCTGATCTTATTTTACGTCAATATCGTTCATGTGCAAAAAAAAAAAAACACAATAAAGTCTTAACTCTTTTACTGTCAAATTTAGGCCTTTTCATTGCCATCAAAATACCGTACCTTTTGTGTTTTTATAAGATAATATCCATTTTCAGTCGCGGTGTTGTGTAAAAGACGGCTGCATGTCTCGGGAACAAGCTCGCAGCGCGGCACTTAGATCTGCTATTTTCACTTCACTTTTCGGGGTTGTAACCGGTCTGGAGCGGAAACCACAACACGTCATGTTGTAGAACTCAAAGGACTACAATTTGCTGGAAAGATCAAACCGGATTCAGTTTTAACCCAAAATATTCCCCTGCGCTCAAGGACATACTTTTAGGGCCTACTTAAAGGTCCGCTGTCACGCCCTGAAATTATAATAGTATGATACAGTAGGTCAGGTGGTCTCTCTCCAGTGTGGATCTGAAACTGTCTCAGTGTAATCTGCCCAACAACAGCTGACCAGTACATTAAGTAGTCATACAGTCAGGCTATACAGACAATTAATTTGATTGGCTTATAATTGCGCATCCCCACAATAGCCATGTTTCCATAAACCTATTCGAATTAGGGAAGCGAATTATCAGAAATGCGCTTTAAGACAAAGCGAATTTAGCCCGTTTCCATTAAACTGGTGAAATGCGATTCTTGGGAGATCCTGCCTGGGTCCGTCTGACCGACCTGCTGTAAACACTTCCCGCGGACTTGCACACAGTGCACAGAGCTGGGATGGGGCTGAATTCTTCAGACAGAGAGACGTGAGGGCACTGCTGTGACTCGCTGCACACGCATCCCGATTCCCGACCCAGAGCCAGTCGCGACGCACCGCCGCGGAGAAAGTGCGGCCGGCGGGAGCACAGAGCAAGCGACCCCGGCCGGGGCGCCCCGATGGGCGTCCCCGAGCCGAGGCGGCCGCCCCGCCGCCCGGTTGAGTCCTCCGGGCAGACTGCATCCTGCAGCGTCGCAGATGCGAGCTGCTGTGAGCTTGCCTTGTACGGACACTTTCGGCACGCGCAACACGGTGTGATGACGAAGGGTCACTCAGTCTCCGTGTGTAACAACCGGTTTGTTTTGTAGGCTAACGCTATACAATGGACTTTAATTAAGCGGTGGGGGAAAGTGTTATAGGAGGGCGATATGGACCAGAACGTCATATTTTATTCGCATTTATTGTCTGACCCGTTTCCATTCACTTAAGCGCATTTAGTTTATTCGATTAAGCCTCAAAATCCTCCTCCTCCAAGCGGATAATCTTTTTTGCGGATAATGAAAGTTTATTCGCATTTTGAAGTGTTTCCATAAAAACATTTTGCGAATAAGCCGCTAATGCGCAAAAAGTAGCTTTATGGAAACGCCACTAGTGACTTCATAAAAATATTAACTTGTTTTTTAAGATGATTCTTAAAGTGACAGTAACCCTTTAGGTGACAGGCCCCCTTTAATAAACCCCTTGATGCGGAGTAGTTTTGCTTTTGAAAAAAATCGTTTTGTATATGCATCTTTTAGTCAAACTGTTAGCGACTGGCAAGACTACACTAGGCTACTCCAGCATTTTAAAAGGGATTGGGGAAACAAACGGGGGGAACCAAATCAAAGCGACGCCGCTTCTTCTAGTGGTTTCCACGCTTTAGGCGGAAACCAAGCGGCCCGTTGTGAACGAACACCAGGCTTTCCCCAGAAAGCGAGGTTACAGCGCGGCGCTTGTATATCTGCTATTTTTCAATAGTTAAAGCATTCAATGATCCTAAATCCTAAATGATCCTAAAAGGCCTAAATGGGATTAAAAGAGTTAAAATATAAATTCCATCCTCCTCTAGGCAGAGTCTTACGGGGGACGTCCCAGCGGACGGCGTGCGGCATCGAGACTCCGCCTCCTCCTCGTCCTCCTCGCCGCCGCCGGACGGTTCGAGTCCCACGGCGGCCACCGCTCCGCCAGAGGAGCAGCAGCAGCAGCAGGAGGAGGAGGAGGTGCAGAGGAACATGGTGCTGAGGCTCAAGTTCCTCAACGACACGGAGAGGACGGCCCAGGTCACTCCACAGGACACCATCGGGTACATTAAGAGGTGGGTCACACTTAGGGTTGGGGACGGTATATGGCCGTACCGTTGTACCGCGGCCTACCGCAGTGTCAGGGTCCTTACCGCGGTCAAAAAAGACACAAAATAGTCTATTTTTTATTGAAAACAAGCGAGTTTTAAAACGGGGGAGAAGCGAGGACCGCATGCGCTCCATGCCGCTCTGCTCTGGGTCGCATACCACAGGTTTGGAAGCTCGTGCCGTGACAGGAGCTTCGGAGAGTCTGCTGCTACTACAGGCTGCAGCAGCGATAAACCACACAAACAAGTATGTTTATACTGGGCGCCTGCTGGCCTGGTGGTCAAGGCGCATACCACATACTAGGCTATGATGCCTGCTGGCGTCGCCGGTTCGATTCCCGATCCGGACGACCTTTGCCGCATGTCATTCCCCATCTCTCCCCGTTTCCTGTCGGTCTAATGTCCTGTCAATAAAGGCATAAAAAGCCCCCCCCCCAAAAAAAAAATCTAAACAAGTATGTTTATACTGTACATACAGTACCTTGTGGCAGTTTGTTTTATTCATACGGGCGTTGGGCGGAGCGCGAGGACTAAAACCGAAAATGAAACTAGCGCTAGACACTAGCTTTTACTTTTTCCACAACCTTTTGTGTCAAGTCTTGTTACTAAAACCTGTCTATATGTTTATACCACCACTCAATCAATGCCATTTGAGACGTGAGTTTATAGAACCACAGTACACGTCTCTCCTCTGGTTTGTTCACACACAGCGTACTGTGTCTGAAAAGCCCCAGTATCCACTTTACTATAGTAACCCGACAGCGCACAGATCTACAAGCTCAGAACGCGTCGCGGATGCGACGTGTTGTGAGCTTGTAGATCTGCTCCTTTCGAAGCCAGACCCGCTGTGCTGTACGGGGATGTATAACTGGTGCAGTCGCCAGTCGGGCTGTGTGGAGCGGCGAATTTTGGACAGATGATAGGAATATTTTGGCTTATCGTCGCCAAACCTTAATTAATGGATACTATCAATACTTACCGCAATACCGTCGGTAATGGGAAGACGATAACCGCGATAACAAAATGACAACGTGATAACCTGTGTGTGTGTGTGTGTGTGTGTGTGTGCGTGTGCGTGTGTGTGTGTGTGTGTGTAGAACATACTTCTCAGGTCAGGAGCAGTGTGTGCGTCTCATCTACCAGGGTCAGCTGCTTCAGGACGACGGGCAGAGCCTGGCGTCCCTCAACCTTACCCACAATGCCGTGCTGCACTGCTACATCTCGCAGCACGCGGCGCGGGGCGGCGCCGGGGCGGGGCAGGCCGCCGGCGGGGTGGGAGTGGCCTCGGAGCAGGTAAAAAGAACCTCTTTAAAAACCCATTATGGACTGGTGCACATTAAAGCAGTGTTTCTCAAATGAGGGTACAGGAGAAAAAAATAGAAAATGTGAATATGTATTTTAGTGTTATTGTTAACTCATTGAATGCCCTTTTCAAGATGGCCGCCAAGTACCAGGATGCCACGTTCCTAAATTTCTAGTGCACGGATCAATTTTTAGTGCACGGATCGTGCACGCCCATGCCTAGATCATGCACCATATGTGTAGTACTTTTTAACAGCTTTCAAACAAAAGAATCCGCTTGGAAATCCGTTCAGGCATTCATGAGATAGAATCCTTCAAAGTCAGACAAAACAAACATTTTGCCATTTTTAAAGATGTGTTTGTTATGGGGCTAAACATGCAATTTCGCGATTGCGATCATGCCTAATACATTTTAGGCATTTTTGGAAATTCTTTTATAAAAAAAAGATTTTTGAAAAAGAAAAAAAACTTTTTATGAGTTAATGATAAAACATTGACAGTCTTTGTGTGAATCTGCTCTTCTGTAAATCGTTAAACCAAATGACATCAATACCTTGACCAGTACAACTGTTATTGAATAGAAAGCAATGTTTATTTGCCATTATGTTGTTTTATTTTGAACACATTGATATGGGAACAGGACTTTTGATGTACATTGTTCTAAGCATAACGGTGCACTCAGGGGAAGGGGGTAGTTGGCTTCAGAAATCAGTATACGATGGAACTGCAGCAAAAACAGATTGAGAACCACTGCATTAGAGTGTATTCCCCCCTCAGGCCGGGATCACATGTTTGTGTATTACAGTGTGTACAGTATGTTTAAGTTTGTCTTATTTTTATTTTTTTTCTTTGAAAGCCAAAGGTGTCATCTATCAAATAGTTTTGGAATTTTGTTTCTAACTGCTACAGAGGCTGAGTAATACGTTTTCCAGAAAAACTGCGGGTCATTTTCAAATCAGACTTTAGGCCTAAATGGGTTAAAGTGGTTCAAATCTAAAGATACACAGATTTGCTATCAGGCCTAAATGGCTTTAAATAAACATTGTTTGTATCTTCCAGGTCCTGAACGTGTGCAGTCTGATGGTGTTAAATAAAGCATTGTGTTTTTTATCTTCCAGGACTTTAAGCGGGTGTTAAATAAAGCATTGTGTTTTTTATCTTCCAGGACTTTAAGCGGGTGTTAAATAAAGCATTGTGTTTTTTATCTTCCAGGACTTTAAGCGGGTGTTAAATAAAGCATTGTGTTTTTTATCTTCCAGGACTTTAAGCGGGTGTTAAATAAAGCATTGTGTTTTTTATATTCCAGGACTTTAAGAGGGTGTTTAATAAAGCATTGTGTTTTTTATCTTCCAGGTCCTGAACGTGGGCAGCCTGATGGTGCCAGTCTTCGTGGTGATGCTGGCGGTGCTGTGGTACTGCCACGTCCAGTACCGCCACGTCTTTACCGCGCCCGCCACCGCCTCGCTCATGGCCATCACCGTCTTCTTCAGCTTCGTGGCCTTCGGCGTCTACAGACGATGAGAACCGTAACTTTGTCTGTTAGTTCGTTCGTCAGTTAGTTCAACAGACGATGAGTTCCTGCCTTCGTTTGTTCGTCAGTTAATCGGTTCAGCAGACGATGAATCATATTATACACACACACACGACATACTGACCATTCATTAAAACCCATTTAGGCCTAGAATTATTGAATGCTTTAACCAGTGAAAAATAGCAGATATACAAGCTCACGCGCTGCGAGCTTGTGGATCTGCTATTTTTGAAAAAGTTGTGAAAATGTGTGCAAATCTTTGAAAATATGTATTTTCAAAGCGAAGGTTTTTATCTCAAGTTTTGTTTCTGGCGGGTCCCTGGAACTAGATATTTTGAGATGGGGGTCCGTGGCCAAATAAATATAATTTTGGGGGTCCTTCACATGAAAAGGTTTGAGCACCACTGACATAGTAGTCTCTCAAGAACAGACTAACTGAGCTCCAGTTAAGTGAAAAGGACCTTTTCTTTGACGATGGCTGGCCAGATTGCTGACATAGAAACATAGGGTTTTTCCAAAAACCTTAGAAGGATTCAAAAGACAATTATAGAATCGATTTTTCAAAAATAGCAGATCTACAAGCTCGCAGCGCTGCACTCGGTGCCGCGCTGTGAGCTTGTATATCTGCTATTTTTCAATAGTTAAAGCATAAAATAATGATACGCAATAATGTCTACCCGTTCTGAATGGGTTAATTCGTCAGTTAGGGCCTTTGCACACAGGAGTTTTTACCGTATGCGGAAAAAGACGCACAAATCGAACTGGGTTCGATCGGGAAAAAAAAAAACACACAATGCCGCAGCCACTTTGCCGCACGACAAATTCTGGGGCGGTTTGCGCGAGGTCGAAGAGAATCATTGTTTTCTTAAGAAAAGAAAATTAAATTGCCCGTTTGGAAGGGTTAGGGTTAGGGTGATTTTCCGTGCGGAAAATCACGCTTGTGTGCAAAGCCCTTTAGTTGGTCCTACAAACAATGAATCATTATTACACACCCACACGAATGCTTTGTAACAGAGTCTGTTTGTTCATACACACACCCAACCAAGCGCTCTTAACTGTAATCTATCCTCAACTTTCCAACATCCCATCATGCATTGTGCAGAAGGCATGCAGCGTTTCCGGCGTCGCAGCTGAGTGTGATCTACAAGCTCACGGCGGTTGCATCTGCGACGTGACGTGAGCTTGTATATCTGCTGTTAACCGGATGTGGCCCACATGTAATTCTACTGTAAATTCTGGCAGAAACGGGTGGATAAAACCAGTTGGGGTTTCTCAAAACTGTTTTTGTTTTTTAATATTTCATGTGAAGGACCTGCCAAACTAAATGAATGTGTAGTTGGCTATGGTTTGCAGTCCGGGCAGAAACCTTGTAATCTTCATATTTCAACTTTTTTGCAAAGTTTTGTTCGTAAATGATCTCCACCTTACTTCATCATACGAGAGCGTCGTGCGAAATGGTGTGAAATAGACGATCTGCAAGGGGATTACAGGCACTTATTTTAGGCTTACCTTTTCTTTCCAACCCAAACATGGTTGTTATCAGAAGTGTTGTTTAGAAGGCATTGTGTTGTCAGATGCACGGCCCTGGGGGAAATGGAACGGCTCTGCACTTTTTTACGGCAGAGTTAACTACATCTTCAGAAACACGTTATTCCAAATATGAATGAATATCATAAACCAGTGGTTCTCAACCTTTTAGCAGATCTACATGCTCACAGCCCAATAGCAGATCTACATGCTCACAGCCCAATAGCAGATCTACATGCTCACAGCCCAATAGCAGATCTACATGCTCACAGCCCAATAGCAGATCTACATGCTCACAGCCCAATAGCAGATCTACATGCTCACAGCCCAATAGCAGATCTACATGCTCACAGCCCAATAGCAGATCTACATGCTCACAGCCGCGACCATAGCAGATCTACATGCTCACAGCCCAATAGCAGCTCTACATGCTCACAGCCGCGACAATAGCAGATCTACATGCTCACAGCCGCGACAATAGCAGATCTACATGCTCACAGCCGCGACAATAGCAGATCTACATGCTCACAGCCGCGACAATAGCAGATCTACATGCTCACAGCCGCGACAATAGCAGATCTACATTCTCACAGCTATTTCCAAATTTCTGCCTCTAATATTTGACAATCTGGCCAATGTTTAATTTGTCATTTTGGAGGTATTAAAAAGTCCTTAAATTGTCACTTTAGAAATGTGCAGATACCCTCTATACACTTAAACTTTATGTTGGTTTGTTTACTGTTGAGAGAGAAAACAATGTTAATGCACATCTGGTGACCCCCCCCCCACGATAACTTTGGGACCCCCCTGGGGGTTCCCGACCCACAGGTTGAGAACCACTGTCCTAAATGATGAGTCCCTTGTGGGGAATTCAACACAAACGATGAACCTGTGGGCCGATGGCGCCATCTAGGGGTGGTAACGTCAGACTTGGGCTGCATGGGTTGGTCCTATGAGTGTGTTGAATGACCCTGTCTATCTATAGCTATAATGATGTCTGTGTAGTGCAGGGGTTTTCAAAGTGGGTGACGGGGCACCCTGGGGTGCCGTGACGGCAGTCCAGGGGTGCTGCGAGATCATTTGGAATTTATTCGGACACTTGAAAAAATATTTAGTATCATTTTAAACTTGAAGTACAAAGTTATTTTCAGTCAGTTTTAACCAAAATGACTATTATCTCAACATTTTCCTCGCAACATAATCACTAAAATATCGTCACTGTCGGGCAGAAACCTCGTATCTCCAAGTTTCAAATGTGTACGTCTTTTGGTAAAGCAAAGCCCTGCTTCATCATACAAGACTGTCGCACAAAACTAGTCAACAAAAAACAAAAAAGTTTGGGAACCCCTGGTATAGAGTATCGCAGTGGAAGTGGTTTCCTGGTGCCACTAAAAAATCTCCCATTCATTTTTCCCATAGACTTTAAAAAAAAATATTTATAAGAATTATGTTAAGCCTCGAACCAAGCCATCCAGGATGGCAGTGAATCATGACCATACAACCTTTGATCCTATGTGAAAACATATTTTAATATTTAATTATTTCATATACTACATTTAATAAATACCCTTTGTTTAGCGATTTTCAAAATGTTCTTTTCACAGAAACAAAGGCTTCATGTTCATGATTCACTGCCATCCTGGATGGCTTGGTTCTAGGCTTAATTAACATAATTGTTATAAATCTTTTCATGAAAGTCTATGAGGAAATGAAGGAGGCTGCTGGAGACATTTAAACAATAGTCTTTATAGTTATCGTTCTAGTAGGGATGGGACGATATGAAAATGTCACGTCACGATTATCGTGACCAAAAAATAGCGATTTACAATATTATTGCGATAATCGAAACATCCCCGACATCCATTCTCTACAAGCTCACAACGCGTTGTGAGCTTCTTTTCTTTTCTTTTTTTGGCAAAGAGATTTGGTAGAGAGTGAAGAAAAAAGACTGTATCAAGTACGTTATATCCAGGTCCGTTTTGACCAGTTATAGAGGGTTTAAATGGTACCGGATATGCAGCTCGGCAAATAAAAGGTTTTTCACTATAACTTCAATCTCCACGATGCGATTATTGTTTTTAATCGCGATAAACAATAATAACGATTATCGTCCCAAAGTTCCTGGTTGTGAACATCACTGAGCTGTCTGTCTGTCTGTCTGTCTGAGTCTGTCTGTCTGTCTGTCTGTCTGTCTGTCTGTCTGTCTGTCTGTCTGTCTGAATGTCTGAGTCTGTCTGTCTGTCTACCAGAATGTCATGAAAAAAACTATGAGCGTTCATCATGGTGGTAAAAGAGCTGCAGAGACGGGGAGAACTCTGTTAGCGAACGCTATAACGATGACATCGCTCACAGTAAAGAGCTTTTTAAAACGGAGTTACTAGGCCTTCATTGTTTTATACTTTATAGCTATTGAAACATAGCAGATCTACAAGCTCACAGCGCGCTTGTAGATCTGCTATCTTTTGAAAAGTCGTGTGTGCAAATCTTTGAATATAACATTTTTGCTTCTGGGGGGTCCCTGAAACAAAATATTTTGAAATGGGGGGGGGGGGTCCGTGGCCAAATAACATATCATTTTGGGGGGTCCTTCACATGGAAAAGGTTTTAGCACCACTGACATAGAAACAGGTTTTTCAACCAAAATAAAAAAATATCAGATCTACAAGCTCGCCGCACTGTGAGCTTGTATGCGTATATAATGCGTTCCCAGTGGGTTAAACTCCCTCCTCCCCCTATGAAGAACATTCAGGGGGGGCCCACAGTGAATCCTTGTACCCAGGGCCCAGGATTTGGGGTGACACCCCTGCATATCGTACATACGTACACGATGACGGACGTATGTGTGTACAGACCAGTGGTTCTCAACCTGTGGGTCGGGACCCCCAGGGGGGTCCCCAGATGATTAACTTAATGTGCAAACATTGTTTTCTCACTCAACTGTAAACAAAGCAACATAAAGTTTAAGTGTATAGAGGGTATCTGCACATTTATAAAGTGACAATTTAAGGACTTTTTAATACCTCTAAAATGGCAAATTAAACATTGGCCAAATTGTCAAATATTAGAGGCAGAAATTGTGAAAATAGCAGATCTACATGCGCACAACGCCTCGCAACAATAGAACCGTGTTATACAAAATGTAATGCCTCAACTCTTAGTGCTCGTCAGGGTGGTGGGGGTCCCGAGTTAAAATATGATTATTTTGGGGGTCGCGGCCTGAAAAGGTTGAGAACCACAGGTACAGACTGCATTATAGTAGCTGAGCAATCGCTTCATGTCTGAAAATAAAAAGAGCTGATCTCATCTCTCTCTCTCTCTCTCTCTCTCTCTCTCTCTCTCTCTCTCTCTCTCTCTCCCCCCTCTCCCCCGTGTTTTCTGAATCTCCTCGTCACAAAAAAGAAAAAAAACGTCACACAGATGAAGTTGTTTCATTGATGCTTGCTCGATTCGGGAAATTAGGATTTTTGAATTGTATGTCTTTGATTTCCAGTAGAAGAAACAACATCATGTCTTAATGTGCAAGATTCACTCGCTGTGCCTCCGTCTCACATCTTGTCTGTTTGTCTGTCTGTAAGCGTTTTGTCTGTCTGTCTGTAAGCGTTTGTCTGTCTGTCTGTCTGTCTGTAAGCGTTTTGTCTGTCTGTCTGTAAGCGTTTGTCTGTCTGTCTGTCTGTCTGTAAGCGTTTTGTCTGTCTGTAGCTCCTTTCAGAACCTCTCCCTCCGCTATGCAGCTCTGAGATGAGGTTCCTCTCTGTCGTCAACCACAATCGGTCCGTTGCGGGGAAGCTCTGACGTTCACGAACACTTCTTACCTTTTGTGAACGTTATATCCAAACAGTAAAGGTCCTCTTCGTTTGAGAAGTAAACAGATGAGAGACCGGTCTCTCATCTGTTTACTTCTCAAGCGAAGCAACGCGTTGAAATAAAGATTATACCACTTTTTGTGGTCACATGTTCACATACTGGATTTTGATTGGCTTAAAACAGTGGTAAATCAGTCAACAACCTTGAGTTGGCTCATGGACCCCACGCACTGTTGTGTTGTTGCAATTGTAACATTTCCAATAACAGTGGTAAACAGTGGAAACCGTGGTAAATCAGCCAACAACCCACTCCCTCTCATGGTAAATGGCTTATGTTTATATCGCTCATTTTGTCAGACGGTTCTGTGTTTTCCCCACTTGTATTCCTTGTGTCTATAGCCTACCACGTGACCAGGGGAGGTAGTAATGTTTCCTATGCAGCCGCCACTTCCGGAAAAAACATGGGACTGGCTGACAAAATAAGCGATTTAAACTCTTTATTTCAACACGCTGCTTCGATTTTATTCCACGCTTGAGAAGTAAACAGATGAGAGCCCGGCATAGGACCTTTACTTTATGGATGGAATGCTCACAAAAGGTAAGAAGTGTTCGCAAACGACGGATCTTCCACCAAGTCGGACGATTGTGGTTGACGACAGCGAGGAACCTCATCTCGGAGCTGCATAGCGGAGAGGGAGAGGTTCTGAAAGGAGCTGGTCCAGGGTTCCCCAATTAGTTTTTCCCAAGGGCCGAATTATGTCTAGGGTACCAAGCCGAGGGCCACAACATTGAATCATGTCTAGGGTACCAAGCCGAGGGCCACAACATTGAATCATGTCTAGGGTACCAAGCCGAGGGCCACAACATTGAATCATGTCTAGGGTACCAAGCCGAGGGCCACAACATTGAATCATGTCTAGGGTACCAAGCCGAGGGCCACAACATTGAATCATGTCTAGGGTACCAAGCCGAGGGCCACAACATTGAATTATGTCTAGGGTACCAAGCCGAGGGCCACAACATTGAATCATGTCTAGGGTACCAAGCCGAGGGCCACAACATTGAATCATGTCTAGGGTACCAAGCCGAGGGCCACAACATTGAATCATGTCTAGGGTACCAAGCCGAGGGCCACAGCATTGAATCATGTCTAGGGTACCAAGCCGAGGGCCACAACATTGAATTATGTCTAGGGTACCAAGCCGAGGGCCACAACATTGAATTATGTCTAGGGTACCAAGCCGAGGGCCACAACATTGAATTATGTCTAGGGTACCAAGCCGAGGGCCACAACATTGAATTATGTCTAGGGTACCAAGCCGAGGGCCACAACATTGAATTATGTCTAGGGTACCAAGCTGAGGGCCACAACATTGAATTATGTCTAGGGTACCAAGCCGAGGGCCACAACATTGAATCATGTCTAGGGTACCAAGCAGAGGGCCACAACATTGAATCATGTCTAGGGTACCAAGCCGAGGGCCACAGCATTGAATTATGTCTAGGGTACCAAGCTGAGGGCCACAACAATGCAGGGGGCGACGGTGGCGTTCCCGCTACTCCAGCGACAGTTTTCGTCGTTGTCGGGTGAAAATCGTGTATGTCCAAAACCGTTCGTTTTGAATTTATCATTTTAAAAATGATTCAAACTAGTGAAAACAGCCGATCTACAAGCACACAACGCCTCGCACCGCGAGGCGTTGTGTGCTTGTAGATCTGCTGTTTTCACTACTTCTGTGCGACGGCCTTGTATGATTTGCGAAAGAACGTACACATTTGGAGATACGAGATTTCCACCCGACAACGACGATATACTAGTGTTGTTGCTGCTCTTATACCACCATTATTACTGGGGTTCGTGGGGGCCAGACAGTAGCCGCCTATTGGGGAACCCTGAGCTAGTCTGTCTGTCCGTACGCGTCTCTGTGTCTGTGGTCAAAGGTTGTCAGTAGTCGGTCTGTATGCGAGGCCTGCTGGATGTGAGAGTGTAAAAAATAATCTTTTATGTAAAATATGGAAGAAAGTACAATTCTATTAAATCATTCTTTTATGAATATTTGTGTGTATTCTTTGTTTTTCTTTCACGTAGCTATAGTGAAGAGATGCTGTTTGGAAACCAGTCCGCTTTCTACTTCAACTATGACTTTGATTCTGTTACTATCATTAGGGGTGTAATGATATAGTGACTGAATCGAAAAATCGTTTTAATTTGCAATGATCTACTCTAATTCAGGGCTGCCCACACTTTTTTGACGTGTGATTTACTTTTAAAATGACTAGCTCAACATCATCTACCCATCCACAATGTTTTAGCTGAGGGCCCTTTGGAATAGCAGCACTGGCGTTACATTTTAGACAAGCACACTTACTGTAAGGGGGAAATGTCTTCATCCCATTCTGTATGGAAGTGGTAGGTTTTGGGGTTCTTTGTAATGCTACTGACTCTTGAACAAAGTATTGCATTGGAGGTTTACCTACTTTAGAAGCCATGAAGGGAGCTGACAGGCCCTTCTTGATGTCATATCGACATATTCTTTATATATTTTAATGATATATTTTAGAGGCATGTCATGTGGTCTACCTGCACACCCTTGGTGATCTACTGGTAGATCACCATCTACCTTTTGGGCACCCTGGCCTGTACTATATCGTTTGCAAAAGCAAAATATCGTACCGTTTTGGCTTTGTATCGTAACGTTTTGAAATGCGGTAATCGGTATCGAATCGTTTTGCAATGCAATTGTGTGGAAACTAAGTATTTGTGCCTTGTATTTCAATGAAAAAGAGGGGTCTAATTACATTTCCATTCCATATAGCTACTCTTGGTCTATGGATAAATGTGTGTAATCTCTGTGTTCATGTCAAGGTGGGTTTGTCCATATGTGTTGAAATATAATGTCCATGTATTTGCTAGATAATCACTGTGTTTACTTCCATAATAATAGTTTTTTACACGTTTTATACAGATTTCATTTCTATTCCTAGTTACTATATTGATTTTAAATAATTGAATCGTATTGTATCGCCATGAATGAACCAATATTATCCATTTATCGCATTGTTAACCAAGTGTCATGATGCGTATCGTATCGCTGTTAAAATGTATCGTTACACCCCTAACTTACTATTAGTGAAGTTATTAAAACTAATTATTCAAACAATCTCAATTTTAAACCAGGGGTTTTCAAGGTGGGTGACGGGGCACCCTGGGGTGCTGTGACATCAGTCCAGGGGTGCCGCGAGATAATTATGATACATTTTGGAATTCATCAATATCACTACATCAATATCACTTCACTATGCTCTGTAAAACAGACCTGATTTGCATTGTACTTGATGAGTTCTTTGTTTCCATCTACGACACTCTCCACCAAGAAATGGCAGATCTACAAGCTCGTTGTGAGCTTGTAGATCTGCTATTTTTGGTGAACCTTCCCCTCAGAATAGGCATGCTGGGGTTCAGTTGGTTAGTATAACGTTAGTTTCAGTCAGATTCTGATAGAAACGGATATTTCTCCAATAGGATGTAAGATTCTAGAAATGAACAGAGTAGTTCAGGGGGGCCCTGAGTCCAAAATGTTTTAAACTAATTATATAAACTGGTGGTTTTCAACACTTTTCACATCAAGGTCCATCATTTATTCAGAGTCAGGGGATATCTTAAAACTTCCAGGAATAAATTCCTTGCCAAAGAATTTCTTCACCAATATGTTTGTAGGTGTCTAGTAACACATCTCACAAAGACCGTGACCGCTGCTGAAAGTTGGGGTCCCATTAAATTAACTATACAGGATAAAACACACCAAAATAAATCTGCTTTAAGTAGCATGTGAGGGGTCAAACTAGTTTTTTTTTTCATGATTCTGAATCCATTGCAACCATTTGTTTTGCACAAATGGAATGGAATACAACTGTGAAAAGTGATGACTCATCACTGAACCATCGTTTTTTTGGGCTGTTTTTATCTGACCCCTCACATGATACTTAAAGCATATTTTTGGGAGTCATTTTTTTCCCCTTATACTATAGTGTATGAGACCCAGTATTACACTTGCTGTCAAAGATTCTCCTAGGGATGTTGAATTTCAATCTTTGTTAGATATGTTACTAGACACCTTTATGAACACATTGGTGAAGACATTGTTTGGTAAGGAATTTATTCCCAGGTTTTATTAATTTCTCCTGATTAAAAGGTCCATCATTTATTCAGCATTTGATCCACAGAACCACCATTTGATCACATTTAGCCTGCAGACCCAAAACATACAATATTTTGCTGTCGTTTTTTTTTTTTTTTTTTTTTTTTTTGATTGAAGAATTTATTAGAAGTTTGCAATAGAAAAAAAAGTAAAGTTTCATGACGGCACAAATCACTGGTACAAGGTCAACTGAAAAGGAGATCCTAGAAAGATCTATGTCTTATTTCCACAGGAACCACACGTATCTCATATAACATTGAAAGACAGACGCATAGAACACAGTACTTTATCTAGGATAATATCAATTACAAAAGCAGAACATCAAATACAAAGGCAGAAAAAAGGGTGGGGGGAGCATGGGGACTTAGTCTATTTACAAGTCACGGGTAGTAGCCGCCTGAAGGTGACTTTTCATACCTATTTTGAAGGAGGCTAGGGATTTGCTCTCCTTTAAGGCTTGTGGAAGGGCGTTCCACATGTTGATGGTGTAGCAGGAGAACGAGTTAGAGCCTTGTTTAGTGTTAAATCTACGTTGATGATGATTAGTGGAGCTGCCTCTGGTGTTGTGATCATGAACATCCTTGACCTTTAGGAAGTATTTAGTCAGGTACATCATGTATCTTGGAGGTGTAGTGTATCTTGTACACTAGTCGGGGGCGTTAGGGATATTTCGCGCTATATTAGTCTAAAAGCGCCAAATTTTGCACAGATGTAGCCCAGGGCATGCTCTAATGATTTAGCTAGGGCGCCCGAGTCTGCGACCTTCGGGGTCACCACAGCGCTGCGGCCTAATCGAGTTGGGCTCCCATTGACTTTCTATACAGGAGGAAAATACCCAGAAATAAATCTGCTTTAAGTAGGATGTGAGGGGTCTAACTAGGGGTTTGTCATGATGCTGAATCCATTGCAAGCATTTGTTTTGTCTAGCTAAATCATTAGAGCAAGCCCTGGGCTACATCTGTGCAAAATGTGGTGCTTTTAGACTAACATAGAGCGAAATGGCCATGTTATCTCCCTAACGCCCCCGACTACACCAGGCCCATTGCAAGATGCTGTACTCTGTGTGTCATAACTCTCTCAGCAATGTCATTGGGTATCCAGGTGTCAATCAACTCTAGACAACCTGGCAGGTACAAGAGGGGGTGGGGCTAAAAGAAGCAGGAAGGAAAACAGTCTGAGTGAGAGAAAACAGATGCTTATGAATTCAATAATCTGATAAATGTTGTCAGCAAATGAAGAGCAAGATATAATAAATATCAGTGTGGATAATATAATATATCAGCATGTCTGTGTGTTTGGAGCTGGGGTTTCACTCAGTATTTCTACCATAACCAGCTGACATTAATAACTACCAGATGGACTGTGGCTGGTCAACTAACACACTATCCTTGAGGAGTAGAAGAGAGTGTGGAGACATTTCAACAGGTTTCTGGGTGAGTATGGATGCTAGGGCATTAACGACTTGTGATTCTTGCAAGTCCACTCGACTCAGTAAAAAGTTGAGTTGAAGTCAACTTTATCGTTTGATGACGTCATCACATCACACACGACCCCCCAATTATTTTGGGGGGTCCCCAGATGGTTAACTTAATGTGAAACATTGTTTTCTCACTCAACAGTAAACAAACCAACATAAAGTTTAAGTGTATAGAGGGTTCTGAGGGTATCTGACAATTCAAGGACTTTTTAATACCTCTAAAATGGCAAATTAAACATAGTCCAAATTGTCAAATATAGAGGCAGACATTGTGAAAATAGCCAATCTACATGCTCACAACGCCTCGCATCGTGAGGCGTTGTGAGCATTTGTGTAAGTCGGAGTCGACTTGTGTAATGAAGTCGACGTGTCAACTTTTTCGTTAATGCCCTAATGGATGCTATCTGACAACTTCAGCCCTAGAATGGCTGTGATGATATCACTTACATTTCACAATGTCACCCACACAGGATCGGCATAGGAGTGATTTATACTGTATATGAAATTAAAGGAACATCACAGCCAATCTAGGACTACAGTAGGACCTTTAACAGTGTTGTGGTGTTTTGGATTGTGTGCTTTCAGGACCTGCCACCAAAGCTAGCCGCAAATTGCAACACTAGATTTTCTTTTTAATGGGTTGAATCTAGGGTTGTAATACCTCCCATAGGCAGCCAATGCATCAAAACCGCTGAGTGACTTTCCACAAGCGCTTCCAAACTCCAGCACTTAGAAAAAGAATATCACCTGAACTGAATTTCTTCTTGATAGAAAGTAGCTCATAACATGTCTACGCAGGGTTTTTATGAAACAAACACTTTGCAGATAGAAAGAGGATACTCCAAGCTTTCCATACAGCCAGCAATTTGCAGCTAGTTGTTGGGGTACTGCTTGCAGGCAGCAGTCTGTCTAAAGTTTTCAGTTCAGAGGAACTGTGAGCACAGACAATAGGCCTAGGCTAGCCGCAAATTGCAACACTAGATTTTTTATAATCGGATGAATCTAGGGTTGCAATACCTCCCATAGGCAGCCAATGCATCAAAAAGTTTTTTTTTTGCTATCTGATTGTATTAAACGACGTCAAACTCACCAATATTGCGGCTCTATGGAAAGCTTGGAATTTACTCTTTCTATCTGCAAAGTGTTTGTTTCAGAAAAATCCACAGTAGACATGTTAGGAGCTACTTTCTATCCAAGAAATTGGCTTCAGGTGATTATTTTTTCTAAGTCCTGGAGTTTGGAAGCGCTCGTGGAAAATCCCTCAACGGTCCTGTGACCACCTGGTTCTAAATGTCACATTATGCAGGAGGCAGCGGCCAGCGGGACATGGCGTTATAGAAGACGAGCGCTTCCGAAGTTCAACACTTAGAAAATAAACCATGTCTGCTCGGATTTCTTGACAGAAAATAAATCATAACAATTATACGGTGGATTTTTCAGAAACAGACACTTTGCAGATAGCAAGAGTAAATTCCAAGCTTTCCATAGAGCCACAATATTGGAGAGTTTGAAGTCGTTTAACACAATCAGATAGCAAAAAAACTGTTTTGATGCATTGGATCCCTATGGGAGGTATTGCAACCTTAGATTCATCCGATTATAAAAAAAAATCTAGTGTTGCAATTTGCGGCTAGGCCTAGGCTACTTTTCATTGAGGATTTCAAATCAACTCCAACAAGCATTCAGAACAAAAAAAATGTGGTTTGTGAAGCAAACTACAACAATAAATAGAATAATTAGAATTATTTTTTGAAATGAAAGCAGAGTGATGCACTACTTCTTTCTTCATGGGCGTCATGGGGGGGGGGGGGGGGGGGGGGGGGGGGGGGGGGGGGGCGGGCAGTGGGACTGAAATGTAAGTTCTGCTAAGCAGCAAGCTAAACATGTTTATATGATTTTTATTTATATAATGATAAATATGTGTGATGTGAGACTGAAACGGAAGTGACGTGGGGGCTTCACTTCCGCTTCATCTCGCACTCATCGTTTCTATTTCCGTCTGCCAGACTGTATGCTGGGAGCATTTCACCAAATCGCGGAGGCAACAGTCTGGCCACGCGAGACTAGGTCCTCACTAATGTTCATGATAAAATATCACAATTTTTTTCTACTCAGTCCATGTCTCCTAGGAGAGCTGTGGGAAGTTCAGAATCCATCGTCTTGTGACATCATCAAAAATAGCAGATCTACGAGCTCGCAGCTCGGTACTACACTGTGCGCTTGTATATCTGCTATTTTTCAGTGGTTAAAGCACAAAATAATGCGTAATAATGTGTTCCCAAT
>NC_137814.1:2710026-2750026 GCF_963921795.1 Nannobrachium achirus
CTGTCTCGTACGTCCAGAATATCAGTCCAGAATGAATAGGCTTTTCAAAAAGCAAAATGTGTGTCCCATGTCCATATATGGTCAATTTCAGTTCAGCGTCCGTCCGTCCGTCCGTCCGTCCGTACGTACATACATACGTACGTACGTACGTACGTGTGTAGTGTCCGTCCCGGTCTGATGATTGGATACTTTGAGGATTGGTCAAGCTTCACATGACAATTCGGCCCTCCAGATAAAATCTTTTTCTCAGCGTTTTTGCCATAGCAATGTGTTTTCCTCTGCATTTTGCCATAGCAATATGTGTGTGTGTGTGTGTGTGTGTGTGTGTGTGTGTGTGTGTGTGTGTGGTGTGTGTGTGTGTGTGTGTGTGTGTAGCCATATTACATCACCAATGACATCCTAGACCTATATCCTAGTCTTTTTCCTCAGCGCTTTGCCATAGCAATGTGTGTGTGTGTGTAGCCTGTATTACATCACCAATTACCAATTGAAGACGTTATGCAAGCACGACCACCGCTCACTTCACATTGGGTGTGATTTTTCAAGGTAGCTGGTTGCACTGCGGTCTTTCGTTGCGTTTTGGAAATCCGAAATCCGGAGGCCAGGGAGAGAGAGAGGAAAGAGAGAGAGAGCAAGGGACTCAGTAGCAACAGTTGCGAAAATCTAAAAAAAATCAACCCTGGTCTGAAAATAAATAGGAAACGGGCGGCAGTGTGCAAACTTGATTGACATAAGATGAGGTTGATTCATTATTATTTACGTGTTCCAAAATTCACTCCGATATTCGCAGCAGTGTGCAAAGACCTTATTCCCAACAAGGGTATTCCCATTGGATGGTTTCAACACAGACAGACAGACAGACATAGATTTGACTAATCTATAGATATAGATACTAGTCCTGTGCTCGGGGGTGTGCACAGTATATGAGGGATGTATAGATATAGATACTAGTCCTGTGCTCGGGGGTGTGCACAGTATATGAGGGATGTATAGATATAGATACTAGTCCTGTGCTCGGGGGTGTGCACAGTATATGAGGGATGTATAGATATAGATACTAGTCCTGTGCTCGGGGGTGTGCACAGTATATGAGGGATGTATAGATATAGATACTAGTCCTGTGCTCGGGGGTGAGCACAGTATATGAGGGATGTATAGATATAGATACTAGTCCTGTGCTCGGGGGTGAGCACAGTATATGAGGGATGTATAGATATAGATACTAGTCCTGTGCTCGGGGGTGAGCACAGTATATGAGGGATGTATAGATATAGATACTAGTCCTGTGCTCGGGGGTGAGCACAGTATATGAGGGATGTATAGATATAGATACTAGTCCTGTGCTCGGGGGTGTGCACAGTATATGAGGGATGTATAGATATAGATACTAGTCCTGTGCTCGGGGGTGTGCACAGTATATGAGGGATGTATAGATATAGATACTAGTCCTGTGCTCGGGGGTGAGCACAGTATATGAGGGATGTATAGATATAGATACTAGTCCTGTGCTCGGGGGTGAGCACAGTATATGAGGGATGTATAGATATAGATACTAGTCCTGTGCTCGGGGGTGAGCACAGTATATGAGGGATGTATAGATATAGATACTAGTCCTGTGCTCGGGGGTGTGCACAGTATATGAGGGATGTATAGATATAGATACTAGTCCTGTGCTCGGGGGTGTGCACAGTATATGAGGGATGTATAGATATAGATACTAGTCCTGTGCTCGGGGGTGTGCACAGTATATGAGGGATGTATAGATATAGATACTAGTCCTGTGCTCGGGGGTGAGCACAGTATATGAGGGATGTATAGATATAGATACTAGTCCTGTGCTCGGGGGTGTGCACAGTATATGAGGGATGTATAGATATAGATACTAGTCCTGTGCTCGGGGGTGAGCACATTATATGAGGGATGTATAGATATAGATACTAGTCCTGTGCTCGGGGGTGTGCACAGTATATGAGGGATGTATAGATATAGATACTAGTCCTGTGCTCGGGGGTGAGCACATTATATGAGGGATGTATAGATATAGATACTAGTCCTGTGCTCGGGGGTGTGCACAGTATATGAGGGATGTATAGATATAGATACTAGTCCTGTGCTCGGGGGTGTGCACAGTATATGAGGGATGTATAGATATAGATACTAGTCCTGTGCTCGGGGGTGAGCACAGTATATGAGGGATGTATAGATATAGATACTAGTCCTGTGCTCGGGGGTGAGCACAGTATATGAGGGATGTATAGATATAGATACTAGTCCTGTGCTCGGGGGTGAGCACATTATATGAGGGATGTATAGATATAGATACTAGTCCTGTGCTCGGGGGTGTGCACAGTATATGAGGGATGTATAGATATAGATACTAGTCCTGTGCTCGGGGGTGAGCACAGTATATGAGGGATGTATAGATATAGATACTAGTCCTGTGCTCGGGGGTGAGCACAGTATATGAGGGATGTATAGATATAGATACTAGTCCTGTGCTCGGGGGTGAGCACAGTATATGAGGGATGTATAGATATAGATACTAGTCCTGTGCTCGGGGGTGAGCACAGTATATGAGGGATGTATAGATATAGATACTAGTCCTGTGCTCGGGGGTGAGCACAGTATATGAGGGATGTATAGATATAGATACTAGTCCTGTGCTCGGGGGTGTGCACAGTATATGAGGGATGTATAGATATAGATACTAGTCCTGTGCTCGGGGGTGAGCACATTATATGAGGGATGTATAGATATAGATACTAGTCCTGTGCTCGGGGGTGTGCACAGTATATGAGGGATGTATAGATATAGATACTAGTCCTGTGCTCGGGGGTGTGCACAGTATATGAGGGATGTATAGATATAGATACTAGTCCTGTGCTCGGGGGTGTGCACAGTATATGAGGGATGTATAGATATAGATACTAGTCCTGTGCTCGGGGGTGTGCACAGTATATGAGGGATGTATAGATATAGATACTAGTCCTGTGCTCGGGGGTGTGCACAGTATATGAGGGATGTATAGATATAGATACTAGTCCTGTGCTCGGGGGTGAGCACAGTATATGAGGGATGTATAGATATAGATACTAGTCCTGTGCTCGGGGGTGAGCACAGTATATGAGGGATGTATAGATATAGATACTAGTCCTGTGCTCGGGGGTGAGCACAGTATATGAGGGATGTATAGATATAGATACTAGTCCTGTGCTCGGGGGTGAGCACAGTATATGAGGGATGTATAGATATAGATACTAGTCCTGTGCTCGGGGGTGTGCACAGTATATGAGGGATGTATAGATATAGATACTAGTCCTGTGCTCGGGGGTGTGCACAGTATGTTCAATTTTTTAGACCAACGCACTTTTGTGAGCGTTGATTTTGCCTATTGAAAAGGCTGGATGACCCTGGATAGGTTTAAGTATAATACTCGTGTTGTAGTCCTAATGTAATAATGACGAAAGTATGTCTTTTTGGATTTATTGCATTACAGAAACAATTCAAATCTCCCTAACATTCACACATATCTTAGTTTAGGCAACAGCAAGGATTACGCGACCGTTCGTGGTTCCATTACTCCTGTTGATTCAACTTAAGCTAAGGTCATTCTACACTGGACTTTCTCTACACATTAAAGGTATTAAAACTAGTACATTACAAAAGGAAAAGCCCCAGGGAAAAAGCACAAATAGCACAATACAAATGCAATTAGTTTCAAATACATATAAGCATGGATTATAACAATATTCGTTTCACAGGCAGGATAATTACCAATAGCATATCCAAGGGTCTCCAATTTAGATGGTTTTGTCAGACCTCATGAGAGAGGTAGGCTCTGCTTGAAGGTGTTTCCTCCGCTGTCTCCTGGTGAATCTAAAATTCCTTCTCCTGACTGCTGGCTATATCTTAAAGGACATGACATGTTGGTGGCTCTGTTGGCCAATCGGCTGATAGCACATTTCTCTCTCTTCCTGTCTTGTAACCTGATCACTGGGTTCTGAATGAATGGTCGGGGTTTCAACACAATGTGATAGGCCACTAGACACATCTTCCTGGATTTTGGACTAGTTGAGTACAAAAATACTGGATTATGGAAACATAGATGCATTTTAAGCATATTACAACGGAAATACAAGGATACATACATTTGGTTACTTAGTAATACATACATGCAGTCAATATGAAATGACAGTTTCCCAGCTATTTCTCTCCTCCCTCCCTGGGTCTGGGAGAGCAAGACCCCCTGTTTGTTTGAGTGGGGGTTTTATGACCTTGTTATCTGGCTTCTCTCTCTGGAAACAGGGCACATGTTACGGTCTAATTCCTTGTTAATCTCTACAGATCACAGACTGAGTCATTTCAGGATAAAATTCTATACGATTTGACTTCCATAATTTTAATACACTCATGACAGTACGAAAATAACTTGACACCCCTCACCGCAGTCTAATAAATTTCCCAAATTTTTGGAATGCAATATTTGTTTTTTCCCGTTCCAAATTTTACCGACAGTTATGATTTTCTTTAGACAAACGTATTGATATTTGAATTTTGAACTTTTGCTTGGTCTGCTTTTACATTTTCATTTATACATTTCTCATTCCATTAGACAGGTTTACCTTTCTTATTAAACAAATTCTCCAATTGAATCTTTGATTCTCAAATGGTTGTGAACACTCTTCCTGTCTCCTGATGACAGGAGACAGGGAGAGGGAAACATTAGGCAGTGGAAGGGTTGTTTTTTGGTAGCAGAGGATGGTTTCGGTTCATTGACCTCTGGTGACAGAGACATTAGGCAGAGGAAGTGTTATATATATATATATATATATTTTTTTTTTTACACCCCACCCCTCACCTTAGTTTATATAACTTCTTGCTTTTCTTAGTTTGGTTAAGCTTGACTCTACTGATGAATGTTACAAATAATTTCTTATTACAAATTTCTTAAAGCAATTCCCTTGGTGGGTTTTAGTCAATTTCTCAAAATTCCTGTGGAAAATAGCAGATCTACAAATTGTCGTATTGATTATTTTCAAGCTAATACTTCAAAGGTTAAATTCCGTTCCAATTACAACAAAAACCTTACATTTCATTTTTTGCATTTCTCACCGTTCTTCTTCCTGGACAACTCATGGTAAACAATTACTTTACATTGAATACTGTTAACACAGAAATGATTTCGAATGTCCTTCGTTTGCCAATATTTATTGGCTACCCGTCATAGATTCCTCTCCCTTTCTTTTGTGGGAAAGCAAACAATTTTTCTTTCCACTTGATTCTGGCCCTTGCGGCCTTTGTGCGTGTGTGCAGTCTTGCAAAACTCATCTTTACCGTACACGTGACAGTGGTGAACGACGGTTCGGTGAGCGCGCATACGTCTTCAAAGTAGTCCATAATGTACTTCTGGTCTTCAAGTGACAAGTCTTCCCAGAACAAAATCTCACTGTCAATCGGCTTCACTGTGGTTGCCACTGGATGGCGTGAGAGCATGCCAGTGACGGTTTTGACAGCTGTGGTGTGTGTGGCTGTGAGGGAACCCCCTTTAGCCTTAGTGTGGCAGCGAGTGACAACTGCCACTGAGCAGGGGCTCAATGCATTTGGTGTGGTGTGTGTTGCAATGAGTGAGCCATCTTCGGTCTTAGTGTGGGAGACCGCTACGGCTGATTTTGCCCGCCCCACAGCGGGGTTGACAGTTGACGTGCCGACGGCGTCCCTGATGACGGCAGGCTGAATGGCGACGAGCTCTGTGGCGTCGTACGATGTGGTCGTTGTGACGGGGTTGTGGGACGTGGCGACCTCGTCCACTCCCTTTGCTGGTGCGTAGCTTGTGCTTAGGATGGCCTCCCCTTGGGCGGCGGCGTTCTCCGACAGGGTGTCGGTAGTGGCGAGCTCTCTGGCGTAGTCTGGCGTAGTCGATGTGGCGGCGGTGGCGTCTCTGCCCCCTCCTGTTGCCGGCATGTCATTCGTGCGAGGCCCTGGGTCGGTGTCTTTTCCCGACGTGAAGGGCGGCTTGCTTCCATCTAGGTACTGCTTAGCTGACTTGGTTAGGGACGGCTGGCTTGCTTCTGCAGCGGTCTCTCTGACAGCGCCTTCAGTGGCGGCTGTGTGTTGGTCTGCCGGTGCTGGACTTCCCCCAATGGCACCTCGATCTCCCTCTGGAGTGCGGTCAGGACCACAGATGTGTGGCTCCGTGACCTTGAACATGGACGTTGCGGTCGCCCCCTCTGGTTCTGGTGCGGCGACTATGACACGGGACGCCGTCCCGGCCATCTCTCGATGATCTCCTTGCGTGCGGTTGTGGTTCCGCTCTGGTACTGCTTCTCCCTCTGGCGTGCCGACAGAACCACTGATGTGTGGCTCCGCGGTCAGGACCAAGGGCTCCGTGGACGTCCTCGCCTCCCCCGGAGCGGCGACGGTGGCTGTGATTGAGAGTGGGGCGTGGACTGCCGGCCCCGTAGCTCTCTCCTCAGCTTGTCGTGTGGTGTCAGCCGTGACAGGCTGTGTGGCTGGAATGCTGCAGTCTGTGGCCTCTCTCTCACTTGGTTCTGCTGATGTGGATGGCTGGACAGGGAGGCTCTCTGCTTCCCCCCCGCTGGTCTGTGCTCTGCTGGCTGGGGTAACCTGTTTCGTTCCTTTCAGATTTTCTGCATGTCTTGCCATAAACAATCTCCTGCTTTCTATCCTAGCCTCTTTTTGGCTCAGTTCTTTTTTAATTTCCTCCATATATAATTTGTGTTTTTCCTTTCTGGTCAAAATGTCACTTTTAAGTCTCCCTATGTTAATACAATGGTCCCTGGGGTCAGCTTCTTCTAAAGCAATTACATAATTACCTTCAGACACGGTGAGTTTTGAGTAAGACTCATTCAATACTTTTTCTATAGTTTTTAGTTCAGCGATGTCAAACATATAGGGGAGGTACTTTCTAGCTAACGACCAATCAAGTTTGTCGTCCTCATAGACTGCCTCCCACTCCCACAAGGCCTTCTGTGGGCCCTTTTGGATCTGCTCCATATGGACATTGTACTTGTGCATATAGACATCAAAACTAGACTTAACTTCATGATGCACCATGAAATTATCATCTGTCTCAGACATATTAGAGATCTCAATAGACTCGTTTATGAACTTTGAGAAGAGAGCGTTTACTGCTTCTTCGGCTTCTACAAAGGTTTGTGCATCTCGCCCCCAACAGGCTCCCGGACTGTATAAGTCCATACATTCTCTTAAGTCAAATTCTGTCTTTTTCCATTCCTCATAGGCATAGAGGAACTCACTTTCAGCCATGATAGATCCTGTTTAGAGATAAGGTTTGTGGTTTACTGGTTCGTTTACTTTACTGGGTGGCTGCCCCCCTCCTTTTCAGTTGACAGCGGGTGCAATAAAACTTACCCTCCCCCTACTTTTGTGGGATCTTGGGTGCAACTAGAGAACAATGGGCTAAATTAGCTGTTAGCTTCAGCATGGGCTATTTGCAGGACTCCACATGTGCTTTTTTAGGTGCCATTTTGGCTGGTCTTTACTTTGTTAGTTTTAGCTTTCAGAAAAGTCCTATAACATAACTTTAATCCTCACGTATCTTACTTTAGGCTGAAATCTTGGTTTCACCTATAACATGGCTTTTATGCCTCCAACTTTAGTTAAATGACAATAAGTTATTTCCCGAGATTCCCTCTCTCAACTTCTATGGCTTAAACAACACTGTTCTGACCTTCAATGGTCTTCCGTTAGCTCTTAGGCGTAACACTTATTTTTAGATACAACACTGATTTGATCTCCAAAGGTCTGGTTACAGACTGCATTAATGATTCCACTTTTTTAGATTGGCAGCACTGCTGCGGCATACGTTTCAAAACTGTTCGATCTTAATACTATACCCAATAGTAGCAACATTAACTGTTGCCTACCATTGGTTAATAACTTCAACTTTATACTGTACTTGTCTATTTGATTTAACCTTAAAGCAGCAATGCTGCGGCATTTGTTTTAATACTCTGCTCTTGTTTTAATACTGTTCAATTTTTTAGACCAACGCACTTTTGTGAGCGTTGATTTTGCCTATTGAAAAGGCTGGATGACCCTGGATAGGTTTAAGTATAATACTCGTGTTGTAGTCCTAATGTAATAATGACGAAAGTATGTCTTTTTGGATTTATTGCATTACAGAAACAATTCAAATCTCCCTAACATTCACACATATCTTAGTTTAGGCAACAGCAAGGATTACGCGACCGTTCGTGGTTCCATTACTCCTGTTGATTCAACTTAAGCTAAGGTCATTCTACACTGGACTTTCTCTACACATTAAAGGTATTAAAACTAGTACATTACAAAAGGAAAAGCCCCAGGGAAAAAGCACAAATAGCACAATACAAATGCAATTAGTTTCAAATACATATAAGCATGGATTATAACAATATTCGTTTCACAGGCAGGATAATTACCAATAGCATATCCAAGGGTCTCCAATTTAGATGGTTTTGTCAGACCTCATGAGAGAGGTAGGCTCTGCTTGAAGGTGTTTCCTCCGCTGTCTCCTGGTGAATCTAAAATTCCTTCTCCTGACTGCTGGCTATATCTTAAAGGACATGACATGTTGGTGGCTCTGTTGGCCAATCGGCTGATAGCACATTTCTCTCTCTTCCTGTCTTGTAACCTGATCACTGGGTTCTGAATGAATGGTCGGGGTTTCAACACAATGTGATAGGCCACTAGACACATCTTCCTGGATTTTGGACTAGTTGAGTACAAAAATACTGGATTATGGAAACATAGATGCATTTTAAGCATATTACAACGGAAATACAAGGATACATACATTTGGTTACTTAGTAATACATACATGCAGTCAATATGAAATGACAGTTTCCCAGCTATTTCTCTCCTCCCTCCCTGGGTCTGGGAGAGCAAGACCCCCTGTTTGTTTGAGTGGGGGTTTTATGACCTTGTTATCTGGCTTCTCTCTCTGGAAACAGGGCACATGTTACGGTCTAATTCCTTGTTAATCTCTACAGATCACAGACTGAGTCATTTCAGGATAAAATTCTATACGATTTGACTTCCATAATTTTAATACACTCATGACAGTACGAAAATAACTTGACACAGTATATGAGGGATGTATAGATATAGATACTAGTCCTGTGCTCGGGGGTGAGCACAGTATATGAGGGATGTATAGATATAGATACTAGTCCTGTGCTCGGGGGTGTGCACAGTATATGAGGGATGTATAGATATAGATACTAGTCCTGTGCTCGGGGGTGAGCACATTATATGAGGGATGTATAGATATAGATACTAGTCCTGTGCTCGGGGGTGTGCACAGTATATGAGGGATGTATAGATATAGATACTAGTCCTGTGCTCGGGGGTGAGCACATTATATGAGGGATGTATAGATATAGATACTAGTCCTGTGCTCGGGGGTGTGCACAGTATATGAGGGATGTATAGATATAGATACTAGTCCTGTGCTCGGGGGTGTGCACAGTATATGAGGGATGTATAGATATAGATACTAGTCCTGTGCTCGGGGGTGTGCACAGTATATGAGGGATGTATAGATATAGATACTAGTCCTGTGCTCGGGGGTGAGCACAGTATATGAGGGATGTATAGATATAGATACTAGTCCTGTGCTCGGGGGTGAGCACAGTATATGAGGGATGTATAGATATAGATACTAGTCCTGTGCTCGGGGGTGAGCACAGTATATGAGGGATGTATAGATATAGATACTAGTCCTGTGCTCGGGGGTGAGCACAGTATATGAGGGATGTATAGATATAGATACTAGTCCTGTGCTCGGGGGTGAGCACAGTATATGAGGGATGTATAGATATAGATACTAGTCCTGTGCTCGGGGGTGTGCACAGTATATGAGGGATGTATAGATATAGATACTAGTCCTGTGCTCGGGGGTGAGCACATTATATGAGGGATGTATAGATATAGATACTAGTCCTGTGCTCGGGGGTGTGCACAGTATATGAGGGATGTATAGATATAGATACTAGTCCTGTGCTCGGGGGTGTGCACAGTATATGAGGGATGTATAGATATAGATACTAGTCCTGTGCTCGGGGGTGTGCACAGTATATGAGGGATGTATAGATATAGATACTAGTCCTGTGCTCGGGGGTGAGCACAGTATATGAGGGATGTATAGATATAGATACTAGTCCTGTGCTCGGGGGTGAGCACAGTATATGAGGGATGTATAGATATAGATACTAGTCCTGTGCTCGGGGGTGAGCACAGTATATGAGGGATGTATAGATATAGATACTAGTCCTGTGCTCGGGGGTGAGCACAGTATATGAGGGATGTATAGATATAGATACTAGTCCTGTGCTCGGGGGTGAGCACAGTATATGAGGGATGTATAGATATAGATACTAGTCCTGTGCTCGGGGGTGAGCACAGTATATGAGGGATGTATAGATATAGATACTAGTCCTGTGCTCGGGGGTGAGCACAGTATATGAGGGATGTATAGATATAGATACTAGTCCTGTGCTCGGGGGTGAGCACAGTATATGAGGGATGTATAGATATAGATACTAGTCCTGTGCTCGGGGGTGAGCACAGTATATGAGGGATGGAATTCAGGAGTCTCAGACGTTATGTTGGAGAACCCAGACCGGTGCCCGTTGGGCAGAACAGTCACCATTGACGTCGTCCAGTTGTGCAATACCCGTCTGTGATGTAGGCATTGTTTCAGCATGCGGCTGGCTGCATGCAGACAGATGGCGGACCTCATCTCCAAATTTGGGCGTTGTCTCAGCTTGCGGCTGTTACCATGGTGGATGTCACCATGCTCATCTCCAAATTTGGGCATTGTTTCAGGCTGTTACCTTGGTGGCGGCATGTGTAGTATCAGTGATGTCAGCATGCGGACAGACGGACAGACATTTGATAAATTAATAGTTACTATGTCTAGTCAGGGTCCAGCCAACTCGGGAACGATGTAAATAGGGAAGGAATGCCCTGCCCTTTAATGCAAACCCCATTATACCTGTTGTCATAGGACCTGTTTTGACCATCTGTTTGCCTGTGTCCATTTATGCCCATATATGGAGATATCTGTATCTGTCTGTCTGCGTCCATTTTATGCCAATATATGGAGATCTCTGTAGACACAGTGCCGGTTCCGGAAGACCCTGATGTCAGACATCAGCTCTGCATACGGACATTCCGAACGTTTCGCGCCGGTTCCGGAAAACCGCACATCGGGTCGGGTCGGGTCGAGGCCCGGCACGGCACTCCGCACCGCGGAGGGGAACGCACGTGCCGAATCTGAAGCCGGTGGGACGAATGGTTCTCGATCTTTGTAGGACCCGTATTGACCATCTGTTTGCCTGTGTCCATATATGGAGATATCTGTATCTGTCTGTCTGCATCTATTTTATGCCCATATATGGAGATCTCTGTATCTGTTTGTCTGTGTCCCTTTATGCCCATTATGGAGATCTCTGTATCTGTCTGTGCCTCCGACTGTGTTGCAGACACAGTGCCGGTTCCCCCTTTAATGCAAACCCCATACCTGTTGTCATAGGACCCATTTTGACCATCTGTTTGCCTGTGTCCATTTATGCCCATTGACTCATGTGGCGTACGTGATGTCAGTGTCTAGTCGGCGACCTGGCCAACTCGGGAACAATGTAAATAAGGAATGAATGCCCCGCCCTTTAATGCAAACCCCATTATACCTGTTGTCATAGGATCCATTTATGCCCACATATGGAGATATCTGTCTGTCTACGTCCATTTTACACCCATATACTGTATGGAGATCTCTTTAGGACCTGTTTTGACCATCTGTTTGCCTGTGTCCATTTATGCCCATATATGGAGTTATCTGTCTCTCTACGTCCATTTTATGCCCACATATGGAGATCTCTGTAGGACCCGTATTGACCATCTGTTTGCCTGTGTCCCTTTATGCTCATATATGGAGATATCTGTATCTGTCTGTCTGCATCCATTTTATGCCCATATATAGAGATCTCTTTATCTGTTTGTCTGTGTCCCTTTATGCCCATTATGGAGATCTCTGTATCTGTCTGTGCCTCCGACTGTGTTGCAGACACAGTGCCGGTTCCCCCTTTAATGCAAACCCCAATATACCTGTTGTCATAGGACCCGTTTTGACCATCTGTTTGCCTGTGTGTCCATTTATGCCCATTGACTCACGTGGCGTACGTGATGTCAGAGCCTTTTATGAAGTGATGTCGAGGCCCAGCACTGCACTCCGCGCCGCGGCGGGGAACGCGCATGCCGAATCTGAAGCCGGTGGGAAGAACGGTTCTCGAGATACGCGGATTACATACATACACGCACACACGCATGCTCACAGAGACTTCTCGCATTTATTGTAAGATGATGGGGATCTCCATATATGGAAATCATATATGACGTCAGACCACGGCTCTGCTCAGCCTATTTAAGACGCTGCCGGGAGAGAACCTCTGGATGTTCGTTTTGCCCTGAAGACCAAAGCCGTCACCCGTTTGAGAATCCCAACGATAACGATGGCCAAAGCTGGAGCCACCTTCGACCTGCTCCTGGACAAGGCCACCAGTCCCCTTCTGCTGGACACGGACTGGGAGGCCATCCTGCAGATCTGCGACCTGCTTCAGCAAGGGGACGCGCAGACGGCCAAGTACGCCATCGGTGCCATCAAGAAGAAACTGAAGGACAGCAGCAACAATCCACGCGTGGCCCTCTACGACCTGGAGGTCCTGGAGTCCGTGGTGAAGAACTGCGGGCCGGCGGTCCGCGACGAGGCGGCCAACAGGCAGAGCATGGAGGAGCTGAAGGAGCTGGTCAAGAAGCCGACCACGGACGCCAACGTCCGCTCCAAGGTCCTGTACCTCGTCCAGGCCTGGGCGCAGGCCTTCCGCACCGAGCCCCGGGGCAAAGCGGTCCAGGACGCCTACCAGAGCCTGAGGAGCGACGGCCACGTCTTCCCCGAGCTCCGGGAGAGCGACGCCATGTTCTTTTCGGCCGAGAGGGAGGCGCCGCCGCGCTGGGCCGACGGCGACACCTGCCACCGCTGCCGGGCGCCGTTCGCCTTCCTCATCGCCATGAAGCACCACTGCCGCAACTGCGGCCAGGCCTTCTGCGCCCGCTGCTCCTCCAAGACGGCCGTCGTCCCCAAGGTCGCCGGCGACAAGGAGGTGCGCGTGTGCGACCCCTGCCACGAGCTCCTGAGCTCCCCCAAGAGGAAGAGTAAAACCGGCAAGGCCGCCAAGGGCAAAGCTTCCGGTTCGAGCCCCGTGCAGCAGTCCCATCCGGGGGAGACGGCGTTGCCCTCTGCGCCCGTCCCCTCCCAGGGGAGGGAGGAGCAGCTGCGGGCCGAGGAGGAGCTGCAGCTGGCCATCGCCCTGTCCCAGAGCGAGGCGGAGGAGAAGGAGAGGACCAGCAGGCACCGCAGGGACGCCTCCTACCCGTACTACCCTAAAGCCCCCGGGGGGCCCGCCCCGGCCCTGCTCTACTCATCCCCCGCCAACGCCTCGGCTCCGTCGGACGAGGACTCCGCTGAGCACCCGGAGCTGGCGCGCTACCTGAACCGCCCCTACTGGGAGAAGAAGCAAGAGGACTTCTCTTCCGAAGCCTGCCGCCGGGGCCCCACCCCCTCCGCCCCCGCTCCCACGCCGCTGGCAGAGCAGCTCCTGCCGCCGCCGGTGGAGGACGGGCACCACCGCCGCGGCGCCCCCCTCCAGCAGCCCGACAGCACTGCGGCGGGCCAGACGCGGCCGTACCCGCCGGGCGGCGACGAGGAGGAGCCCGAGGAGAGCTACCAGCAGTTCCTGAAGGGCCTGCAGAACAACGTGTCCACCTTCCTCAACCGCGTGCTGAGCAACCAGGCGCGCCGGCGCAGCTCGGCGCGCGACAGCGCCGCCGCGTCGCTCTTCCAGTGCGTGGCGGAGGCGCGGCCCCGGCTGCTGGAGCGCCTGGCGCAGCTGGAGGAGCGGCGGCTGCGCCACGAGCGCCTGCAGGACAAGCTGGCGCAGGCGCTGGAGGCCCGCGCCGCGCTGGAGGCGCTGCGCGACGAGCACCGCGAGGCGGAGCGCCGGCGCCGGGAGGAGGCGGAGGCGCGGCGCCGCGAGCAGCTGGCGCGCAAGCTGGACGTCATGAGGCAGCGGAAGCGCGAGCTGCTGGAGACGCAGCGGCTGCAGGCCGTGCGACGCGGCCAGGAGGAGAGCGAGCGGCTGCTCCTGCAGAAGCAGCAGCTCGCCGCCGCCGCCTCCCAGGCCCGCCCGGGACCCCCGGGGCCCCACTTCCCCCAGATGCCCTATGCCCCCCAGGCGCAGGGCCTGCCCTACCAGAGCGGGCAGTACCAGCCGGGGGCCGCGGACGCCGGCATGGCCAACGGCTACGCGCACCACTCCGCAGACGCCGCTGCCGTCTCCGTCTCCAACGGGCCGCCTGCCTACCCGGGCCAGGAAGACCCCTCTTCCCCACCCACCGCTAACCCTGCCTTCTCCGGCTGGACCACCCTGGCGTCCCACCAGGACTACCACCAGGGTCTCCCCGCCCCTCCCCCTCCCCCGCCGCAGCAGCAGCAGTTCTACCTCCCCCGAGCGGACCAGGGTCCGCCCGCCGGCCCCATGTCCCATCAGGCGGCGCCGCTGCCCGCGGACGGCATGGCCTACGCCGGGTACCAGCAGCCGTTCGACATGCAGGGCATGAGGTCTGCGCTCAGCATGCCCCCCCCTCCTCCTCCTGCTGCCCCCCTCCCGCCACAGCAGCAGCAGCAGCAGCAGCAGGTGTACCAGCAGCAGAGAGCGCCCCCTAGTGGGGGACACCGGCAGCCACAGCAGCAGCAGCAGAGCGCCCAGGCGGAGGCTCAGCTCATCTCCTTTGACTGAGCGACGCTTCACGTGCACTGCAACCTCGCACCCGCGAGGTTCCAACCGAACTTAGGGCCTTTCTCTTTGCGCACAGGGTCCGATTTTCCCGTGCGAAACAAGAAATGGACAATGGGGACTGCCCATAAGTCCGAAGGTTCATTAGTCCTTAGAGTTACTGAGGTTAAGGTTAGGCATAGTATTCTTAACAAATTCGGACTAATGAATCTTCGGACCAATGAACCTTCGGACTAATGAACCTTCGGACTAATGAACCTTCGGACTAATGAACCTTCGGACTAATGAACCTTGGGACCAATGCCATGGCACCCAGACTATATTGTCTGAATCTGGACAAACTCGGACCCGGTGTGCATGAGCTCATAGAGACATCACATGCTCATTTGATGTCCTTTTTTTCTGTGCGGAAAACCAGACCCTGAGTGCAAAGGCCTTTACACTGTTGTCTTTCTTTCGTTCTGTTGTTAAAGCAAGGAAGAGTAAGGATATTAGGAAAGAAAAGATGGTACAAATTGAAACTAGAAACTGCACTCTGTCGAGGTGCCAACTTGTGCCTTGTGCACAAGTAGGCCATGTATGGCCTACTTGTGCCTTGTGCACAAGTAGGCCATGTATGGCCTACTTGTGCACCAGCACAACGCGCCATGAGGTGTAATCACGACTGGCATCAACACTGGCCATGCCGGGTTCATCACCAGGAATGCTGGTCCCTCATTGGCTGTTAATGATGACGTTGCCAGAAATGCTGGTCACTGATTGGGCTACGGGCTTAAACTAAGAAGGACACACACACTCAGACGATCACAGTACTTGCGCGCTCTGCTTGTGCAAGTAATGACTGAAATAAGGTCCGTCCGTCCGCGGCTAATCCGGCGACCTCCACTACACTGATCAGCGCCAACAATGACGTGTTATCTATTTTTTCCACTTTTTTCACATGAATATTTTTCACATCCCGTGAACCATAATTTGTATGATATAAAAATCACACCCAATGTGAAGTGAGCGGTGGTCGTGCTTGCATAACGTCTTCAGACTAGGATTTGAGTCCTAGGATGTACAGGCTATGCTACACCACACACACGTTTTGCTATGGCAAAACGCTGAGGAAAAAGGCTACAGACACACGCACAGCCACTCTATGGAGCGGTTTACCACCGCTCAAAAATACATGATTCCTGACATTCACAGGGAGGCCACACCCCCATCTGGTTGACATTCTGTTAAGAATCGATTGGTTACGTTTAGGATTATAACTGACGACACAGGGCAGAGATAGAGAGAGGGGGAGAGACACGGAAAGGCGTCATCATACTGTAGATATAAAAATCACAACTAGTGTGAAGTGAGCTGTGCTTTTCATTTCATCAAGCGCCCCGCTATAGCCAATCACAGCGCGTCCTGGGAAGCTTGGCCAATGGGACCCTTGGGCATACAGCAAACTTTGAGCCCCGGACATTTTTTAAACATGTTTTTTTCTCCCTAGTTTTTTACGCTTTGTGCCAGGATGCATGCCATATCTAGGCCTGATGTGGCCACACTTCAGTTTACCTCGGACATTTGTGAACGTGTTTTCTCCTTGGTTTTTGACCGGACAGAGCCAGATGTTGGAGCTACAGCTCCTTTTCCAGGAGCACCGCTCAAAGATAAGTCTGGAAGTGCCGGAGACCAGGCTGCCAGTCAAAGTGACTACTGGCCAATCACAACGTGTCTTTTCCGGGACTTATCGATTAAATTCAACAGAGCTTTATTGGCACGTCTCCATCCAGTTCCTGATGTTGCGCGGCTCAGCTGTTCTTGAAGAAAATCACAACCAGTGAGAAGTGAGCGGTGCCTTTATGTGCATACATGCCACAACGTCCCGAAGCCTCAGGCTCAGGCTACAGACACCTCAGGCTACAGACACACACAGAAAGCCAGATATAGGAGCGGTTAGCACCGCTCAAAAATGACTACTGTGTACGGAAAGACCTGCCTCCGATTGGCCTACCAACGTTTGTTTCTGTGTCTCACGCTGAATAGGTATGGCTCTAGCCCCGCGATGCAGACGCCCCCAGAGTGCCCCAAATCCTATACTGCTTGTGCAAGGACGTGCTGTGATTGATTGGCCGGTACGCTTGTGCAAGGACGCGCTATGATTGGCCAGTAGCCCACTTTGAGTGGCAGTTGGGGAAAATGGTCAGTTACTATCAAAACCTCCACCGGCAGTCAGTCAGTCTGTCAGTCAGTCACGTTACTGCACGTCACACTTTTGCAAAAGCTTGACTTTTCTGTTGTTCAGCCTCCCAACAGCTGCCCAACCCGGATAACATCTCAGTGAGTTTATACAAAACACAGGTCCACTTTGGGAAAGAAATCTAGGAGCGAATACAATAGTCTAGCAACCACGCTAACTAGAGCGGTGTAATTCTGGGAAATTGAAAGTGTGGTTGCACTGAGGCGAGTCACGAGGATCCCACTGGGAACCGAATAACGTCTTTATATTACAATATTGTGATGTCATCTGAAGCATGACCAAAAGCTTCAAGGATTACCAAGGACTTCCGACGTAAAAAAGACCGTAAAAGGTCTTATTTGGGATGTTCCTTTTGGGCAGGGTGTTTAACTGTACTTGTACTGTACAACATTTCAATTGTATTGACTATACTTGTACTGTTCTCCATTTTTGTCTAATAAAAGAATCAATCAATCAATCAATCAATCCACTTTTATATTGTGCAAAAGTTTACAAAAGGCAGGTACCTCACTTTAATGGCAAGAAATTCTCAGACCGGATACGATAGTGTGCTGCCTAAAGCAAACACACTAAATAAGCTATGATAACTAAAACTTAAGACCATACATGGTCAACAAATACAAACTAGAAATACTGTTCCTATGAAACATTGTGGGCTCGCATGGAACACCATGTATGGGCATAAAGATCTACATTGGGTAATTGTGGGCTCGCCTGAAAGGCGAGAACACTATGTTATCTTCATTATTTAGTGAGTTCCGTCGCAGACGGTACAAAGGCAGCCAATGAGGTGCAATTGAGGTGTGGGAAATCTGGGAGTGGTGTTAGCTGGAGTATTGGTTGAGCTTCACATGACAGTTAACCAGTGTTGGGCAGTAACGAATTACTAATAATATATTACTGTAATATTATTACTTTATCCAGTAACGAGTAGTGTAAGGTATTACTCTGCCAAAAACGGTAATATATAACGCTTTACTCTGCCAAAAAAAACACCTCGTTACTCATTACTTATGAGAGAGAGAGAGAGGGTCAGTGAGCCCCTCCTCTTCTCATTTAATCACAACGACACAAGCTCCCGTGTCTCACACACAGGGAGAAGTAGTTTCTCTTCATCTCCGTGGTGCTGGATTGTTTTTCAATTTACAGATACTCCTAATAAAGTAGGCTGCTTTCTGACTATATCCCTTTATTCTTAGGGAAAGACCATGGGTCAAAATTAATGACAGTTTTAAATTTCTTGTAACTGCACTGATCACAGCTGTCAAATAAAGCTTGTTTGGTTGATTGGAGACTTATTTTTCCAATAAATTGGATTATGTTCTAAAAGGAGCTGGCTAAACAGATTGTGTCGTTGTACCCTGCATCTCTTTTCTTTTGCGGGGTAAAAAAAAAAGTAATATAACTTAATATATTATATATTACTCTTGATTCCAAGTAATAAGTAATATAATATTATTACTTTTTCCAAGGAGTAATAAGTAATATGTAACGATTACTCTCCTAAGTAATATTGCCCAACACTGCAGTTAACACGCTGCAGAGTATAGTTACAAGCGAGCCCACACTGTTTCATAGGAACAATATTTCTAGTTAAAGTTAAATATTTTTAAAAAAACTACAAAAGATGTAATTTGGTTGTTGTTGTTACTTATATCGGGTCGCACTTGTTGGTGGTGACGTCACCAAGAATGCTGCGCCCTCATTGGCTAAAGGCCCTGCCTTTGTACTGTCAGTCAGTTTTGAGGAGAATAACCTTACTATATAAAGATTTGGGAGAACAAACTGGCCTCGCTTGTCAGCGAGCCCACAACTAGACTAAAATGTTAGGGAGTAGTCAGAGCGTTTCAGGCAAAAATCGTGCACTTTATGATAGAAGCATGAAATTTGGCACACAGTTAGAACATGCCATATGGAACATTTTTGGCTATAGGGACATCGCAGATTTATCTTGGGAAACTTGTGGGAGCCAATCAAAGTTGGGCTCTCATAGACTTTACTATAGAGTAAAATAATACAAAAACTAGGTGTTTTTCTGGATTCTGCACGAAAAAATATTCCTTTCCGAGAAAAGGCCGCCACAAAACTGTGAAAAGTGATGACTCATCACTAAACCATAGTTTTATGGGGTCAGTTTTTAGCTCAAGGAATGTTTTTCCTGCAAAATAAATGCTTGCATTGGATTCAGAATCCAGAAAAACACCTACCGTAATTGCTGGACTATAAACCGCACCTGAATATAAGCCGCACCAGCTAAATTTAGAACAAAAAACAAATGTTTACATGTATAAGCCGCACCTGACTATAAGCCGCAGGTGTCCTTCCTGCTTCCTGCTAGAGTGCCCCTAGTGGCCGTTAGCTGTAAAAATCTATATATAAATCCTTGTTAAAGACCATTGTAAACCAAACTAACTGGCCGTTAGCTGTAAAATTCTTTATATAAACCGCACCGCTGTATAAGCCGCAGGGTTCAATACATGGGAAAAAAGCCACGGCTTATAGTCCGGCAATTACGGTAGTTTGACATCTCACATGCTACTTAAAGCATATTTATGTTTTTGTATTATTGTACTGTATAGTAAAGTCTATGAGAGCCCAACTTTGATTGACTCCCACAAGTTTCCCAAGACAAATCTGCGATGGCTCTATAGCCAAAAATGTTCCATATGGCATGTTCTGTGTGCCAAATGTCATGCTTCTATCATAAAGTGCACGATTCCACCCTATTCCTGCCCGAAACGCCTGGACTATAGGTACTGTAGGGAAGAGATCCAGTAGAACTAAAAGACAAGTCATGCAACCAAGTGTAAGATCAGCCATTACGACACCATGAAGGCACCGCCAAAATATTGTTTTTATCCACTAAATGCTGTAGATTTAGTCGACTAAAACTAAAACATTTCAGATTACTAAAATATGAATCAAACTACAACAGAACAGTTAAAAAGATTATGACTAAAAATGCATACAAATGTTCTGACAAGATGAACACTGGTATGTCCCCTTATTACTTTAACCATTATTGTATGCTTTAACTAGTGAAACATAGCAGATATACAAGCTCACAGTGTGGCATCGAGCTTGTACAATTGCTATTTTTGAGCGGTGCAAACCGGGATCAAAAGCACTGCCTAGGGAAGTGGCCGGCCTCGACAAGGTTGCACACCTTGTCGAGGCAGTAGCCAGTGTCTGTCTGCATCTTGGGAAGGTTCCCACACTGTGGGAAACCTCAGATATTGTTCTGGTACCCAAGAAGGGGCGTTCATGGTGAACTAAATGACTTCAGACCTGTAGCGCTGACCTCTCACCTCATGAAGACACTGGAGAGGAGGATTCTCCACTCTATCAGACCCCAGGTGCAACATGCCCAGGATTCCCCTGCAATTGACCCTTTGTCCCGCCTGTGGGTGTGCCCCTCTTTGCGCCCATTGGTTGTTGTTTCTTGGTTGGACAAAAATCCTGTCTCTCCATCCACTACCATTGATTGTTTTTCAGTTGCTTCGTATTGATGTTCTGTGAATTCAATTCTTATTTTAAACTCGGTGTCAGTAAAAAGGAACATCCCAGGTGCAGTACAGTGACTGGGAATATCATGTTTTTCCCCCCCAAAAAACATGTTTTAGCAAATTCAACATAAACAACCATATAAGGGGGAACCAGGGCAGAACAACATAAACAACCATATAAGGGGGAACCAGGGCAGAACAACATAAACAACCATATAAGGGGGAACCAGGGCAGAACAACATAAACAACCATATAAGGGGGAACCAGGGCAGAACAACATAAACAACCATATAAGGGGGAACCAGGGCAGAACAACATAAACAACCATATAAGGGGGAACCAGGGCAGAACAACATAAACAACCATATAAGGGGGAACCAGGGCAGAACAACATAAACAACCATATAAGGGGGAACCAGGGCAGAACAACATAAACAACCATATAAGGGGGAACCAGGGCAGAACAACATAAACAACCATATAAGGGGGAACCAGGGCAGAACAACATAAACAACCATATAAGGGGGAACCAGGGCAGAACAACATAAACAACCATATAAGGGGGAACCAGGGCAGAACAACATAAACAACCATATAAGGGGGAACCAGGGCAGAACAACATAAACAACCATATAAGGGGGAACCAGGGCAGAACAACATAAACAACCATATAAGGGGGAACCAGGGCAGAACAACATAAACAACCATATAAGGGGGAACCAGGGCAGAACAACATAAACAACCATATAAGGGGGAACCAGGGCAGAACAACATAAACAACCATATAAGGGGGAACCAGGGCAGAACAACATAAACAACCATATAAGGGGGAACCAGGGCAGAACAACATAAACAACCATATAAGGGGGAACCAGGGCAGAACAACATAAACAACCATATAAGGGGGAACCAGGGCAGAACAAGGCAGACAGAGCCTTGTTGACAAATGGTCAATTTGCTTTGGACCACAGATACTTTTCCAAAATGTTATCAAGTAAAACTTCTCAAGTTTTCACCCTGTAAGAAAGAAGGAACTGCATACAGTACATTGTCAATCAAGTACGTTTTATTGATATAAAGCCAGTTCAAAACAGTTTTCTTACACATGACACTAATATAGAGCAGGTCAAAACCATCCACCAATCACCCAACAGGGTTTCTCATGTGGTGGATCACGGCCCAAAAGAGGGTCATGAAGCGTTTGCATGCGGTCATGGAATAACTGTGTATGATTATGTCATTTCTGAATCAAGTTCAACTTAAATCTGTCTTAAAAACTCTCTTACACTCTTTAAACTGTCTTACACCTGCCATGTGTGTTATCAGGATAATCAGGATCAGGATAATCAGGATCATCATCACCATCACCAGACATTTTTTCATTTATCCAGTCCACATATCTGTGCACATTGGCGTAGACACCAGGCTTGTTCCTCTGAGCACATCCATCCCCCCAGCTCACCACACCAGAGATGTAATGAATCTCATCCTGTTTACACATCAGAGGACCGCCTGAATCACCCTGGAAGGACAAACAACCACTTTAATACTGAGAGTCAGCGCACGCACACACGCACGCATGCACACACACACACACACACACACACACACACACACACACACACACACACACACACACACACACACACACACACAGAGACACACACAGAGACATGCACAAACGCACTTTGCAGGTATCAACTTCTCCCCTCATGTATCCTGCACAGATCATGGTATCATCCAGGCGGTCATCATAGGCAACCTGGCATCTCTGCTTGGAGATCAAGGGAACAACAGCTTCCTTCAGCAGGTCTGAAAGCCTTGTAGGCTCTGTGGGTCAAGGACACAGAGAGGCAAAAGACACCATGAGCTATTTAAGCAATATTACACAAGAAAGTGGGTTAACATGACTATTGTAACGCATGCGTTGCTGCAGGCATGAGCCCCGAAGGGCGAGTACCCGAAAGCAGCGCAGAAGGTAGAATAATCACTTAAACCACACCCTCTCGTGTAATATTGTGATTATACAACTGTTGTCCTTACGAAAAAATGCTAGTCTAGCAGCTTGCATAGTGTGGGGAGAGGGGAGCTGCTTCGGGAGCGTGTCGCTGTTACGACGCACATCTTTTCGACACCAGACTCTAACCCTCACCCTAACCATAACCTCCGTGGAGTGAGTCGCTAATCCTCCGGTCGAAATGATGGGCGTGCGCACAAGCGAGATTTCCCCAGCTGACCAGCGCAGCTGATATCTTTGTTTGATTAGACCTGTGTGGTAGTGCTTGTTATTCACACGGGTTGAGCTATTTCAACCAATCGGATTGCTTTGTCGGAACTACCTGTTGTATACATTTTAATATCCCTAATTTCTTTGCCTTTTCTTTTTACTATTTTGAAAAACATTTTAGCCGCCAAAATGGACACGTGAGCTTGTAGATGAGCTATTTGTCACAGTCCACTCCTGTGTGGTGTGACTCCACGCCACGCATACATATTCTGTCCCCTTATACCCTGGACACATAATGTACTACTGTCTCTTTAAGACTATGTGGACAGTAAGTAGGCTTCAGCTTCTCTCTAGAGGCTTGCACTAAGTTTCTCTTGTCAAGACTGAAGAAGTATTGAGCTTCATGCCAAACACATTTCTAACTAGCTTGTCACCGTCCACTCTTTATGACCCTTGGACTTTGTTGGTTTTTGAGAAGTGGCCGTTGTACTTTGAGTTTTGGACTTTGGTTGCTGTTCAGTATCTAGTCTTGTATTTCTGTTACACTGTGCCTTTTGGTTTTGCCTTTATTTTGTAGTTTAGTACCCCGTGTTTCCTGTCTGCCCCTGTAGTTTGTATCCTGTCTTGTCTCACCTACTGTTGATTAGTTATGTTCTCCTCCTGTGTCCTGTTGTGCCCCAGCCTATCCCAGTGTTGATTGTTGTTTGAGTTCACCTGTGTCTTCTTAGCCTTGTGTATTTATTAGAGGTGGGCAACGATTAATTTTTTTTAATCGCGATTAATCGCACTCAATCCTGGAGTTAATCGCGATTAATCGCGATTAAAATGGCTCATTTTAAGTCTGCCGAAGGCATTCAAAATTAGTGGCGTCCCTGAAAATCGCGGGCCCCCCTGCATGGATGGGGGCAGGAGCCCTTTTTCAAATGATGATGGAGTTCTGTCCGTCTGTCATTCAATGTTATATGAGGTACATAAAGGTTTCCTGGGTAAATAAGGCGAAAAGCTTACTAGGATCTCCTTTTAGTTGATCTTGTACCAGTGAACTGTACTGTCATGAAACTACTTTTTCCTAAGCAAACTTCTAATAAAGTCTTCAATCAATCAATCAATCAATCAATCAATCAATCTCTCTGGAAGAAGTTGCACATGATCTCTGCAGCCGAGGCTGAGGCGCTCCAACAAGACCACTCTGACAAGCTAAATGCTGGGTGCAGTAAATGTATTTGTCTGCAAACAGCCCAATGAGCCCATAATATTAACAGCTGCATGTTTATTTTATTTGTAGCCTATTTATTTATAAAAAAAAAAAAAAATGTAATTCACAAAATATTTTTGACAGTGTACTCGACAGTGTCTCGTTTTTGCGGTGGTCAGAACGAGAAGGCACAACGTTTTTTACAGTGTAGGTAGGCTACTTTGTGCTTCCTTGTGGTCGGAGCTGCTGCTGCACTTCTATCAACGGATTTACACACGTTTCTTTCTTGCAAAGTTGCACAAGTGATTTATAGGGGACTAAGGGGAGCATTTAACAACATGGAGCACTTTAAACATGCAGCTTGTTTTGTGACGGCAATGATCACGACCGCCAGAACGTGGTAGGAGGAGGCGGCTGGAAAACCCTTTGACCTTCGTTCTGCGCTTGAGTCCTAAACCTGCTGTACCAAACCGTGACACTATTTGAAATATTTGTGTTTTTTTTTTTCAAAAGAGTAGTAACAATACTACTAATACTACTTCTGCTAATAATTGACCATTTTGAGCATGAAATCAATAGTTCTAGTTGTAGGCATGTCGGTGTGAGCTTAGAAAAAGAAGACTTGCATGCAAAATAGTTTAATGAAATGTGAACCCTCTCTAAAATACCTATGGCATAAGGTTGATCATGTGTAGTTAGATACATACCATTTTGGGTATTTATTGCTTTAGTGACACCCCATCCAGAGACCACACACTTTTTGCCATCAGGGAAGACTTGCTTTGGCAGACAGGCAGTTTTAACATGGCGGGTTTCATTGGCACAGAATGGGCTTTCTGTGAAACTCAGCTGGAGTAAAGCTGACACACAGAATGGTACATACTGTAAGTATCTCTGATTAACATGCATTACGTTACAACATAATACTACATTATTTCAATGCTGCTGATAATAATCTTACAGTTCAGCACCACTAGTTTGTTTATGTATTAGGATCCCCACAGAGCAACCAAGCAAACAGTGAGATAGAGAAGAGAAAGAAATCCAGACAAAACTGCTACCTGATACTATAACATTTACTGAAACATATTCACTGGCTTTCTTAAAGAAAAAAAAAATCGATTGATCAACATGTTGTAATAAAGCCATGTAAGAGGAATGTTTCTCTCTGAAACAGTACTGATGTTCATGACACCATGGCCTCACCAACGTCATTATTGAGAGCGATGCGTGAACCATTGCTGCACAATTCCCTGTAATCCCCATGAACGATGGCTCTCAGCACAGGGATGACCTGGTCAGGGTCTTCACGTTCCATAATGTTCACTCCTCCCAGGACCACCTGCATCTCTGTGGAGTCCTTACTGTAGAAACAACCAGTCATTCATTAAGACCACCTGCATGTTACTGTAGAAACAACTAGGGATGTCCCGATACCACTTTTTTGCTGACCGTACTTCATGTTGAGTACTCGCCGATACCGAGTACCGATACGAGTACAATTAATAATACAAAATGTATTTAAATTACGCTTTTTTTTTTTTCTCTAAAAAAATATATTATCCAATTTCCGCAACTATAACATAATGTCAAATTATTATTTTTTTCTGGTATTCTCAGAAATGCATTCATTGATTTAGCCCACAGCAATCTGAGTTCCCAGAGGTAATTTCTTCCACCACTAGGTGGCGAAGCCCACAGAATCTCTATTCTCTTCAATCAATCGTCTTTTTTCAGCTGTGCTACACTGGCAGGCAGGCACGTACACACATTGACAATTTGACATCAACGGGGGCTTGAGCCCCTGCCAGATCAGTCTGTAAAAAGTGTCCATGAATGCATTTTTTTACTATGGTAAAAAATGCAAATGTCCCCGGGCCCTTTCCATACCATAACTGAAGGCTGCATTCAAGAGAATTGTCCACCAAAAGGCCTTCTAGAAATATCAGCCCCTGCCTCTCTAAAATTTCTCTGCACGTCCCTGCAGACAGACACACACTTCACCGAGAGAGCGAGCTTGCAAGACAAGAGCGACAGAGACAAACAAACAAACACACACAGCTTTCTAGTGGGAAGTTTAACTTACCTACAGTAGCCTATACTTTGCAATTTGCGTGAGGTGGTGAAGGATATATGAAAGAGATTCAACTTTAGAGGTAAGTTTAGCGCAACAAGGCATGCCGTGATGCTGATGCCTTTAAGTGGTCGCAGCTGTATCGTTGGAGCACTGGTGCCTCGTTCGCAGTGCGGCACTGTGAGCTTGCATATCTGCTATTTTTCAATAGCAAAAGTATAAAATAATTAAGGCCCTGGCTTTCACCTTGAGCCCTAGTAACTCAGTCCCACTTTTCTCCCCCTTGTGACGCCCCAGCAGAGTATCGGGCGCTGCCGTGAGAAGTATCTGGCGAGTACGAGTACAGCAAAATAGGGTTGTATCGGGTCGAGTACCGATACCACGAGTACCGATACCGCATCCCTAGAAACAACCAGTCATTCCTTAAGACCACCTGCATCTCTGTGGATTCCTTACTGTAGAAACAACCGGTCATTCATTAAGACCACCTGCATGTTACTGTAGAAACAACCATCATTCATTAAGACCACCTGCATGTTACTGTAGAAACAACCATCATTCATTAAGACCACCTGCATGTTACTGTAGAAACAACCATCATTCATTAAGACCACCTGCATCTCTGTGGATTCCTTACTGTAGAAACAACCGGTCATTCATTAAGACCACCTGCATGTTACTGTAGAAACAACCATCATTCATTAAGACCACCTGCATGTTACTGTAGAAACAACCATCATTCATTAAGACCACCTGCATGTTACTGTAGAAACAACCATCATTCATTAAGACCACCTGCATCTCTGTGGATTCCTTACTGTAGAAACAACCGGTCATTCATTAAGACCACCTGCATGTTACTGTAGAAACAACCATCATTCATTAAGACCACCTGCATCTCTGTGGATTCCTTACTGTAGAAACAACCGGTCATTCATTAAGACCACCTGCATGTTACTGTAGAAACAACCATCATTCATTAAGACCACCTGCATCTCTGTGGATTCCTTACTGTAGAAACAACCGGTCATTCATTAAGACCACCTGCATGTTACTGTAGAAACAACCATCATTCATTAAGACCACCTGCATCTCTGTGGATTCCTTACTGTAGAAACAACCGGTCATTCATTAAGACCACCTGCATGTTACTGTAGAAACAACCATCATTCATTAAGACCACCTGCATGTTACTGTAGAAACAACCATCATTCATTAAGACCACCTGCATGTTACTGTAGAAACAACCATCATTCATTAAGACCACCTGCATGTTACTGTAGAAACAACCATCATTCATTAAGACCACCTGCATGTTACTGTAGAAACAACCATCATTCATTAAGACCACCTGCATCTCTGTGGATTCCTTACTGTAGAAACAACCGGTCATTCATTAAGAACACCTGCATGTTACTGTAGAAACAACCATCATTCATTAAGACCACCTGCATGTTACTGTAGAAACAACCATCATTCATTAAGACCACCTGCATGTTACTGTAGAAACAACCATCATTCATTAAGACCACCTGCATGTTACTGTAGAAACAACCATCATTCATTAAGACCACCTGCATGTTACTGTAGAAACAACCATCATTCATTAAGACCACCTGCATGTTACTGTAGAAACAACCATCATTCATTAAGACCACCTGCATGTTACTGTAGAAACAACCATCATTCATTAAGACCACCTGCATGTTACTGTAGAAACAACCATCATTCATTAAGACCACCTGCATGTTACTGTAGAAACAACCATCATTCATTAAGACCACCTGCATGTTACTGTAGAAACAACCATCATTCATTAAGACCACCTGCATGTTACTGTAGAAACAACCATCATTCATAAAGACCACCTGCATGTTACTGTAGAAACAACCATCATTCATTAAGACCACCTGCATGTTACTGTAGAAACAACCATCATTCATTAAGACCACCTGCATCTCTGTGGAGTTCTTACTGAAGAAACAACCACTGAATGTACTGAGAACAGAGACTGGAGAAATAGTATCATGCAACAACAGTTTATCAACCAATATGTAATTAAAATGTATCATTATACTATATTGTCCTATAGTCAGGAACAATGCAAGTCAGGAACGATACAAGCTGGAAATGCATGTCCCACCGATGGCCCGTTGCACCCGCAAATTTCCCTTCATGCCAATATATGGAGATTTCTGTATATGTCTATTGGTGTACTTTTATGCCCATATATGGAGTTCAATTTATAATTTACAATTTAGGCATTTAGCAAGTGACTTACAATAAGCGGGTAATACATCAATATAACTAGAAAAGTAACGTGTTGGGAAGTGGAGATATGGCTGTTTAAAGCCCAGCCAATAGGAAGGCAGAGGGGGCGGGGCTTAAGCATTTACAGATAGTTCCTATTTGCCATGTAAGTACACACAGCGACTTTCGAGACGGTACCATGCTGCAAACTGGAGATAAAGCTGTTTAAAGCAAAGCAATAGGAAGATAGGGGCGGGGCTTAAGAGGGGGCGGGGCTTGAGTAATAAGTCCCTATTGGCCGTTTAAGTCCAGACACCAAGTTTCAAGACGGTACCATGCTGTGAACTGGAGTAGTAGCTGTTTAAACCCAGCCAATAGGAATACAGAGGGGGCGGGGCTTACAGCTCATGCCTATTGGCTGGAAAAAGACCAAAGTTGTGTGGGCATTTTAAAGTTTAAATCACTTTGCAAGGCAAAAGTATGGCAGAGTTATGTGGCGCCAAAGTTTCTGGGTTTTTTTCCGAGTCCGCCATTCAAAGTCAATGGGGGTTTTTGCACGAAGTTTTGATGTCATATTAATTTAATGACATACTTACGTACTCCATATAGCGGTCATCTGAAACGGCAAGCTTGAAATCGATCATGGTCGTCTGTGTGCTTAGTGATTTCTACTAAAAACTACGGTGCCATGGCATTGGTCCGAAGGTTCATTAGTCCGAAGGTTCATTAGTCCGAATTTGTTATGGGCAGTCCCCAAAACGACAGGTTCTAGTGTTTGTTGTAGTGATAAAACTTAAATCTCTATTGGGTTAATTAGCAACATAATTACTCATAACACATAATAACACTATTGAGTTGTTCATGGCATGCATTGACCATGTATATCGCCTTTTTATATATTACAAATGTCTGGTAAACTGACTCATTATGGCTTTAGGGATTCTTTTTTGAAGAAGGATCCAGTGTCAGCAGTGCTTTCTGTCATTGAATATCACCATCAAACATGAATTTAGTTTAGTTTAGCTTACATGCAGTGAGCAGCAGTGAGAACCCAACAGGATGCAATGAGGACTCCTCCACATTTATGTTGGAACGGATCAGATGAACCATTTGCTCTGCGCTGCACGGAGGCCTGCCATGGATGATCCCCAGGACGAGACTCACTGCCTCCCACGACCCTGGCATTATCATCAGCCTCAGGTCTGATGTACTGGGGTCTGCCACACTCGGGGAACATGGCTGGACAAGACGGAGACATACATGAAGCATAAGATGTGTGTGTGCGTATCAAAAAATCAAACCTCAGAGGTGGGTGAATGCCTTATGGAGCATTTAGCTGATGGCGTAATCAACCCTGATGTCAGCCTTGTAAGCAAACTGACCGCCGGTCTCAGTTGGTTCAGTACCAGCCGCTCAAAGGCCTTCATGACCTGTGATGTCAAGGCTGGTATGTGGTATATAGTCGTTGAGGACCGAGGAGCGGCTCTTCTTAGGCACCGGGGACGACGCAGGAGGACTTCCACAGCTGTGGCACCCTCCACACGCGCGCGCGCACGCACGCACGCACGCAGCACGCACGCACGCACGCACGCACGCACGCACGCACGCACGCACGCACGCACGCACGCACGCACGCACGCACACACACACACACACACACACACACACACACACACACACACACACACACACGTATATCTTAATTAAATACTCACGGACATCAACAGTGACTCCAGGTGAACTGACTGTAGCGATGTTGTTCTTTGCCTGACAGTTGTATGTTCCACTGTCACTGGGTTGGATGTTAGCGATGGTAAATATCTCCTTCTGTGCCACTGTAGTGTTGTCTTTGAAAATGATGTAACTCTGGATTGGTGGATTTGATCCACTGCTGCTGCAGGTGAAATTGACTGAACCTCCTTTGACAACATCTCCTGGTGGACTTACTGCCAAAAGGACGTTCTTAGGACCATCTGTTGGAGAAACATTTATGTCACTTTAAAAGCCCTCTTTATGAGACAAAAACTAAACATGCTTCAACAAATGATGCTGTTGTATTACTGAACAAGACCCTAAAAAGTGTATTCTGCTTACACTGAACATCTAGAGAGTGAGGTGATGATAGCCGTGGTCCATGTTTGTTTACCCCCTGACAGATGTACTCTCCAGTGTCTGCTGAAGAGACATTCTCTTTCACCAGCTGAGGACCAGTGGGGATATATCTGAGGTTTCTGTACCAGGCGTAGATGTCTACTGGTGGGTTGGCATCACTGCTGCAGGTCAGAGTCACTTTGCTGCCCTCAACAACTTCTCCTGGTGGATCCACTGATATTGAATGAATTACCGGAGGGTCTGTGGAGGAATAAACATTGATATACTCAAAACACTTTGTTGTGTATGCAGTATCTTCCACCAGGAATGAACAATAATTGATGGGCAAGCTACTTGAAAAATGTAGTAAGCTAAGCTAACCTAGCAAACATCTCTAAGAACTCCAGAACAGGAGCAGATCAAGTCCATCTGTCATCGAACATTTCTGCACGTCTGAGAGACCTCCAAAACAGATCCAATATTATCACGTCGAAATATGACCTCACTTAGACGTCAAAAAGAAGTTTAATATGTGAACATCTGATTAGGTAATTCTTTGACGTTTTGGACGACGCTGTTGTGAGACAAAGCATGAAAAGGCTTTGTTTTGCAAAAAAGGTTTTACAAAAAGTAAACACTTCAACACTGTTACTGAACAAGAACCTAAGAGAGTTTATTCCGCTTACACTGAACATCTAGAGAGAGTGGTGGTGATCTCTGTGATCCATGTCTGTTTGTCCCCTGACAGACATACTGTAATGTGTCTGCAGGAGACACATTCTCTTTCACCAGCTGAGGACCAGTGAAAATATATGTGATGTCTCTGTACCAGGTGTAGATGTCTACTGGTGGGTTGGCATCACTGCTGCAGGTCAGAGTCACTTTGCTGCCCTCAACAACTTCTGGTGGATCCACTGATACTGTGGGAATTACAGGAGGGTCTGTGGAAGAATAAACGTATATACTAAAATAAAACTGTGTCGTGTATACAGTATTTTCCACTAGGAATGAACAATAACAAACACTTTCCATGCCAGGCCAAAATGGCCCCAAAGCCCCTGTGCCAGGATTTTGTATGTTTTCTTTACTATGCAATTTCTTTACTATACTATGCAATTTTAGATGTTTTCCCCCACAGAGACAGACACAGTTGTTGTGATTCAGTGGCAAAAATAATTTTGTCAATCAGACAAATGGTTCCAGAGATAGAGCTGAATGAATCAAAAAAAGTGTCCATCCACTAGAATGGACACACATTTTCTCAATCAGCTAAACGAGGGAGCCAACACACAAACAGAGAAAAGCATCTCTCTGATCTCAGGTCATTTTGACATCTTAAAAAATAAAATAAAAATAAAAATACGTCATTGGCACTGCCGGCTTTTGGCCCATTTACGTCAATCTACGTCTGTGGCATGGTAAGAGTTTTTAATAACAATATATATATATATATATATATATATATATATATATATATATATATATATATATACACATTGATGGGCAAGCTACTTGGAAAACGTAAGCTAAACTACTAGTTACTCTTGATTAAAAATGGCTACAGCGAAGCTATCCCTAAAGAAATGTAGTAAGCTACGCTACAAGCTACATGGGAAAAAAGTAAAATGAAATGTCATAAACATGCAGATTTCTATGAAGACCCTTGGTGAGAAGACAGTCACCCTAAAGGTTGAACCTCCTGAATCTCGTAGAATGATTGAAATCTTTCTATACACTTGAGGTCCTAAGGAGAGACATACCTTTTGCCTGCCAAAGGAAGCTTCTTGTCGTTTATAAAACAAAAGGGAGGAGTTTAGCTTATGTGAGCTGTGTTACCTGAGACCTGTGACAAATAACCACAATCTGTGCAAGTGTGGTTACTATCTCAGATCAAAGATATTGTTCAGCTCGTATGAATTTGAACAGCCTCATAAAAGGCCCTACTGTCCATGACGTCAACATAGCACGGACCAATCAAATGTTGTGAACAGTGCTAATTATTTTGTTAAACACATTTTAAGCTTATGTGAGCTATGTATTACCTGGCGCCCTGTGACAATAACCACAATCTGTGCAAGTGTAGTTACTATTACAGATCAAAGATAAAGTGTAATTGTTTTGTTTAACGCGTTGTGAAACTGACGAACCAATCGCAAGCCTATGTGTCCATGACGTTATTGTCAAACCTGCGATCGATTGGTCTGTTCTGTTTGCTTAACACATGACATCATGATCAGAACAGCTTTTGATTGGTCTGTGCTGACGTCATGGTTGACACGAAGTGAAACATAGGAGCGGTTGCACCGTTCAAATACTCACAGTGAACATCAACAGTGACTCCAGGTGAACTGACTGTAGTGATGTTGTTCTTTGCCTGACAGTTGTATGTTCCACTGTCACTGGGTTGGATGTTAGAGATGGTCTTTGTCTTCCTCTGTTCCACTATAGCGTTGTCTTTGAAAATGATGTAACTCTGGATTGGTGGATTTGATCCACTGCTGCTGCAGGTGAAAGTGACTGATCTTCCTTTGACAACATCTCCTGGTTGACTTACTGCCAAAAGGACGTTCTTAGGACCATCTGTTGGAGAAACATTTATGTCACTTTAAAAGCCCTCTTCATGACACAAAAGCTAAACACGCTTCAACAAATAATCCTGTTGTGTTACTGAACAAGAACCTAAAATAGTGTATTCCGCTTACACTGAACATCTAGAGAGATTGGAGGTGATATCTGTGATCCATGTGTGTTTTTCCCCTGACAGACATACTGCCCAGTGTCTGCTGAAGACACATTCTCTTTCACCAGCTGAGGACCAGTGGAAATGTATCTGTTGTCTCTGTACCAGGTGTAGATGTCTACTGGTGGGTTGGCATCACTGCTGCAGGTCAGAGTCACTTTGCTGCCCTCAACAACTTCTCCTGGTGGATCCACTGATACTGAAGGCTTTTCTGGAGGGTCTGTGGAGGAATAAAGATTGATGATGGACACTAAATTAACTGCAGTATTTATAAGGAATAGGAGACAGTATTTATAAGGAATAGGAGACAGTATTTATAAGGAATAGGAGACAGTATTGCTCACTAGGAATGAACAATAACAATTAATTAACTTTTAATAAGTCCGATTAATCAGCTACACATCGGTATTGGACGATATTTGCTGTTATCGGTCATGTATCGGCAAATTAAACTGACATTAACCGATGGCAGTAGCTGATATTTATCTGTTGATAAGCATACATTTTGAGCTGGCTATGTTGGTGTGTTGGTTATTTGCAGCCTACCAAGAGAGTAGATTCTGAACAATTACTTCTTATCAGTGTTGCCAACTCCCCAGTAACGGAAGTAGTTAGTGGCTCTCTCAGAAGTAGCTGGAAGTCGCTAGGGGGGGGGGGGGGGGGGGTGGGGTGTAGAGGACTGTGCGGGACTGATTTATTTTATCCCATTACCGCCCGCTCCAGCATGATTTCTGACCACTCCTGCCCGCCGCCGCAATGATTTCATTTTTGACCGCCCGCACGACCCCGCAGACAATTCCTGTCCGTCCGCTCCCGCCCGCAACAAACAAATTATGCGCGTCCAGCCTCCCTCCCATAGAAGACACATTGAGATCCAAAACCATTACCAAACACAATAAGTGTGCGCGATGAGAGGAGCATTTGTGAGGGGTTGCACACACATGTGGGGAAGTGTTTATATTGCGATGGGAGGGAGGGACATGTATAAATAGTTATATATTGAATTAAATAATGAATGACAATACCGCCGCGACACGCTGCTCACGGTAAAGCGTGAGAACAAATGAGAGAAAGAGAGAGGAAGAGCGAGAGAGAGGAAGAGCGAGAGAGAGAGAGGGCGAGGGACGGAGCCACGGAGGGAGAGAGTGAGAGAGGAAGAGAGTAAGAGACAGAGAGAAAGAGAGGGCGAATTACGTTCTCTACACGTTCACATCTTGCTAAAGTATAGATATAAGCTCTATGTCTCGTTTATTGCGGGAGAGTGCGGGATTTTGCGGGGTCCGCTGGCGTTATTTTGACCGCCTGCTCCCGCCCGCAGGGATTAAAAGACCGCTGCAGACCTCTAGTGGGGTGCACACGCGCGCAAGCGCGTGCATGTGAACAGATGCACATGTGTGTTTTTAGGGTAATAATAATAATAACAATAATAATAATTAATAATATACATTTTTGCACGGCAGTACCTGTTGGGGAGGAAGTTAACTCACTCAAACAGTAGTGAGTGAGGCAGTGAGCTCTGCTGAGGCCAAGTGTGTGTGTGTGTGTGTGTGAGCAGAGGAAGTGAGAGAGAGAGAGAGAGAGAGAGAGAGAGAGAGAGAGAGAGAGAGGCGTGGCGTGGCGTGGCGTGGCGTGCGTGTCACTGAGGAGCAGGCAAGCAGAAAATGGAGGCAGGGAGAGGGAAAAGGAAGGAAAATAGGGTTTTATCTCTGGCTCCTGTAAACAATATGTGTCCCCAAATCAGCAGAAACAGTAGCTAGATTTGTCTCTAGAAGCTTGTCGGGGGGTCATTAAATTGTCTATTATTATTAAACGGCCACTTCACCTCTGGGACAACCCTATCTTATTTTATTGTTGTTTGGGACACGATCAACACAATCCTGAGTTATTTTTTGTGTTCAATCTGTGTTTTTAGCCCCGGGCTGCGATTCTGTTTACACAGCCCGTAATCGGGCAACGCCGCCGCACCGCACCGTCGACTCCAATAAAAACTCACATCTTTAGAGACCTTTTTCTCTGAACTGTGTTCCCAGGGCAGCGACAAAGTTTAATTTACGGCTGAATCGCCGAAAATCGATCTTCTAAAATGAATGATATCCTATAGCAACATTGTTGCTATCTTCATCCGGGTCACATTGATCACATGCACCAACGTGGCCGCGCGCGTCACTGCTACGTGGCTCCCTGTATGTTAGACTGGTGGTCAATGGGTCTATCCCTGGCACTCTAGCGGCCTCTTGTGGCCCCTGGCATTAATCCAGTTAAGATGTCTTCTTGTTGTCCAGGTCAACTAATGTCCCATGGGGTTCATTTGGTGACCATCAGGTGGAGTTTGGTGATGAGATGGATGATACTGATCAGTGAAATGTGTTTTGATTACTTATGAAAGTTATAGTATGCCTAAATATAAGCCAGAAATGTGATATTTGTGTGTGTTTCACCAATAAAGAATGGTTGAAACATTTCCATTAGATTCCTGGTTACAATTATGTTAAAACGTGTGTTTATTATTTGTGCATGTGCAAGAAGAATACAAAAAAATGTCATCTAAATTTCATAGTAATGAAGATATTCAATAGAAATTCATAGCTATTTTCTATGCCAGGTTTTTGCCTTTGTTCCCATGGAAACTGCTAGCGTAGCCGCGTACAGGTCCTAGCACAGCTGTTTTTCTTTTTGTTTGTTTTCTTTTTTTCTTTTTTTTACATTTCAATGAATTGTGCAGTAATGCTCATTTGAAGCACGGGTAGATAGCTAATTCAACCAATCAGATTGCTTCTGTTGTATAATACTCATTAAAGCTCATATTATGAGCTTGTAGATCTATTATTTTTCAAAAATCTTGAACATTGTAAGTGAAAATCTTTGAATGCTTTATTGAACACTGATTGACCCTTTGCTAAGCCCCTCCCACACCCGTCCTTGTCCAATAGCACGTTAGCAAGGAGTTCTGCTTCTCACCCATTGACTTGCATGTTATATGACAGCTTTTTACCATAGAAATAATCCATCTGCTTCTCACCCATTGACTTGCATGTTACAGCTCATCCGCATTGCCTGCGATGCGACGCGAGCGACGCGTCATGAGCGATGAAATCTCATTAAAATACATTTGTTTCAATGAGGACGTCCAGATCTACCGTGAGCAACAACGCGTCGTGCCGCAACGTCGCCCACCCCTCCTGTTTTCGTTCGCGGAGCCTCTATTTGAGCGAGGTTTCACTGCAACGTCCATAGAGGTAAATGACCATGTTCCTCCCCCCCCAAACACTTTATATTATTATTTATTTATTTGATTGGTTCAGATTGGTACGTCGCAATACGCAATGGCCGACGCTCCATATGTTGGACAGTACTTTGCGGGACATTGTGTCACGTTGCGTCGATTGCTTGGATGAGGTGTTATATGACAGCTTTTACATAGAAATAATCAGTCATTTCAGGAGCGCAGGAACGCGTGCGCGCACACACACACACACACACACACACACACACACACACACACACACACACACACACACAGGGAGAGAGAGAGAGAGAGAGAGAGAGAGAGAGAGAGAGAGAGAGAGAGAGAGAGAGAGAGAGAGAGAGAGAGAGAGACACACACACACACAGACAGACAGACAGACAGACAGACAGACAGACAGACAGACAGACAGACAGTATAGATTGGTGTCATTGTTGAAGTCATTGTTTGTTACCTGAACAGATCAGCTCCAGACTGGAGGAGGAAGTCCTAGACTCCATTAATCCTCGACACTCCCTCAGTGAAGATTCAGATCCAACACATTTAGATCTAATCCTCCATGTAGGTTGATCTGTAGAACCATGTCTACTCTCTGTAGAAACAACAGAGCCACAGCCCAGCTGTCTGCACACTACAGATGATGACTTCTGGTTCCAGTTATAACTAAACACTGGTCTCCATTCTCTCTGGTGTTTCACCTCCAGTCTACCAGTACAGTTGCTGGCTCCTCCCACCAACCTGACATCATCAGGCTCTGTACACAGACAATAGAATAAACATTAAGAACTCTCCTGTCTCTATTCTAGGGTTAACTGTCTGCTAAAATAGACCATCTGTAAGCTCACAACTCCTCACAATACAAGCTTGTAGATCTGGTGCGCTGGAAGTACTGAATCCAAGGGTGGGCTGAACGTGGGAGACACGCACACACAAGGGGTGGGGGGGGGGAAACGGCCTAACAAAGACTTATTTAGCTGGCAGTGCAGCATACACACACACACACACACACACACACACACACACACACACACACACACACACACACACACACACACACACACACACACACATGAATGTTCTTCATAGGGGGAGAGGATAACCCATTTAAACTGGGAACGCATTATTACGCATTATTTTGAGCTTTAACTATTGAAAAATAGCAGATATACAAGCTGTGAGCTTGTAGGTCTACTATCTTTGACAAATCGTGAACATTTGTGAAAGTCTTTGAATATTTCAAATCCTTCTAAGGTTTTTTTTTTAAAAAGACCTATGTTTCTATGTCAGTGGTGCCCAAACGTTTTCATGTGAAGGACACCCAACATGATATGCATTTGGCCATGGACCCCCTTCTCAAAATATTTAGTTCCAGGTGTAGTGTCCAGGGCCACTGGTTGTATGTACCAGGATGTATGACACAGGTGCATGTGATGTATGTGATTATATACCACACAGGTGCATGTGATGTATGTGATTATATACCACACAGGTGCTATGTGATGTATGTGATTATATACCACACAGGTGCTATGTGATGTATGTGATTATATACCACACAGGTGCTATGTGATGTATGTGATTATATACCACACAGGTCATGTGATGTATGTGATTATATACCACACAGGTGCATGTGATGTATGTGATTATATACCACACAGGTGCTATGTGATGTATGTGATTATATACCACACAGGTCATGTGATGTATGTGATTATATACCACACAGGTGCTATGTGATGTATGTGATTATATACCACACAGGTCATGTGATGTATGTGATTATATACCACACAGGTGCATGTGATGTATGTGATTATATACCACACAGGTCATGTGATGTATGTGATTATATACCACACAGGTCATGTGATGTATGTGATTATATACCACACAGGTGCTATGTGATGTATGTGATTATATACCACACAGGTCATGTGATGTATGTGATTATATACCACACAGGTGCATGTGATGTATGTGATTATATACCACACAGGTCATGTGATGTATGTGATTATATACCACACAGGTCATGTGATGTATGTGATTATATACCACACAGGTGCTATGTGATGTATGTGATTATATACCACACAGGTGCATGTGATGTATGTGATTATATACCACACAGGTCATGTGATGTATGTGATTATATACCACACAGGTGCTATGTGATGTATGTGATTATATACCACACAGGTGCATGTGATGTATGTGATTATATACCACACAGGTGCATGTGATGTATGTGATTATATACCACACAGGTGTTGATTATTCAGAACCTGACAAGTAAAGAGAGTACACGGCAGTCCTGTCTCCGAGAGTCTTTATATTATTATTGTGGATACAGAACACTACACCAGGGACCCCCCAGAAGTATTATATTATATTATTATTGTGGATATAGAACACTACACCAGGGACCCCCCAGAAGTAACATTTGAGTAACAAAGAAATACATATATTCAAAGATTTGCACCCATTTCCACAATTTAAAAAATAGCAGATCTACAAGCTTGCAGAGATGGTAGATTAGCGATTTTTCAATAGCTACAGTATAAAATAATTAAGGGCTTAGTTCTTTTTTAGTAATTTTTTTAAACGTAATATTTTTAAACTTTCGTCTATTACATTTTTTCTTCTTTTGTTTATATTACTAAGCTATTATTTGTCAAAATTATTGACACAGCCCATATAGAACCACACAGCAATTATTTTATCCAACTTAACATTGAAGTGCCCACAATATTTAGGTGCCCACTAGTGCCCAGTCTTCCTGCACCCTTATTGTGAAGGCAGAGGTTTCTAAACGTCGCACACATCTGCATGTTTAAGCGGTGGTTAAAATAGCTGATCTACAAGCTCACGTTGTCTCGTGGATGCGACGACACGTTGTGAGCTTGCAGATCAGCTATTTTTGGCGTGCAACACACGTCATACGGCGAAGTATAGTCAGGCTTTACTTGCGAGACGTAACAAGGCGGAGACTCACACAGCGCTTCATGTGAACTTGGAAGAGAAGCACCCAGGCAGACAACAGCACCGCTCACATATCAACGTCCGCGAGGTCTGCAAGTCTGTAGCTGGGTGCTATTGGAGCATGTGAATGAAAAGAAAGACGCGAGGACAGACGACCGCGGACCACTGCACGAACGAGCCAACGAGCGCCGTTCATGGACGTCAGAATGAACGCGTTCGACAATAGCGTTCATCAAGCGGAAACAAAGAACGTTCAGTTCACGTTCAGCCAAAATATTAATGCATTCGTGAACGATTGTTCATTGAACGCGTTCGGGTACAACACCGCTTGTAGATCTGCTATTTTAGAGTGAAAACGGGAGTGGGCCTGGTATCCAGCCTTGGGAATACAGTGAACTAAATATAGGTTTGAAGTGGTTCAAAAAGTCATATTACTTTGACTGTAAACTAATAATCAATAAAGTGTAGTTTGTCTTTTACCTGAGCAGGTGAGTCCAACAGTCTTGTCAGGTGAGCAGGTGTTTCTAGTTGAGTCTGAGGTTCTACAGTCCAGGAGAACAGACTCACTGCCT
>NC_137814.1:2755026-2757745 GCF_963921795.1 Nannobrachium achirus
TTGGTTCCAGACCCTGAATCATTAGCCATGCCCCTTTAAAAATATGTTTTAGGTGATTCAGGGGTCTGGTGGTGCTCTCATTTAAGAGGTTTTCCACGGTTGAAAATCCGTAAGGCAAATCAGCACCGATTCAACTCGACGTCGGGGCTTGTGAGCAGCGTGGGTGGGGTTTTCCCAGAACTCATGTGTGATTCCAAGTAACCCAGCGCCGCCGCCGGACCGTACCGCACATTTCCGAACATAAACACCGCGTCGCCCGCCGCGGTAACACGCGATTGTATCGATCTCTCTATGAAACATCAGTAGAATACATGTTTTACTGTTTACTGTGTACTACTTCGTAGCGCTCCTATTCTGCCTGTCTCTTTGGTTAGCAAGTAGCAAGCAACATGCTAGCCACTAGCCAGCCACATAACAACTACGTCATCTGCTTTGCTACTGTTGTGATTGGTCATGTGGTGAACCAATCGCAGAAGACTGCCTCTTTGGCAACGCCATCCAGAAACTGCTGCAGATGTGGAAGCAAGTTCAGACTGAATAATGGAGTGAAACGAAATGGCAATTCAGGCTGAGTTTCAGGCTAAGAAATACCATGAGACTACAGTTTATTTACTGCTATCAGAAATACCATGAGACTACAGTTTATTTACTGCTATCAGAAATACCATGAGACTACAGTTTATTTTACTGCTATCAGAAATACCATGAGACTAAAGTGTATTTACTGCTATCAGAAATACCATGAGACTACAGTTTATTTACTGCTATCAGAAATACCATGAGACTACAGTTTATTTACTGCTATCAGAAATACCATGAGACTACAGTTTATTTACTGCTATCAGAAATACCATGAGACTACAGTTTATTTACTGCTATCAGAAATACCATGAGACAACAGTTTATTTACTGCTATCAGAAATACCATGAGACAACAGTTTATTTACTGCTATCAGAAATACCATGAGACTACAGTTTATTTACTGCTATCAGAAATACCATGAGACAACAGTTTATTTACTGCTATCAGAAATACCATGAGACTACAGTTTATTTACTGCTATCAGAAATACCATGAGACTAAAGTTTATTTTCTATTGTGTTGTACCTTTACCTTGAGTTTGTTACCATAATTGTCATATGCATTTCTAAAATATATGAAAACATTAAAATGTTAAACAGGATGTTAAAAACAACAATGTTATTTCTATAATCATTCTAAAATAAAATAATGTTCTTCATAAAGAAACAGATTTAGTCTCTAAGATATATTTCCCAAAAAACGAGTCTTGAAAAATGGGGGTTGTTTTATTTACACAATATGGTATTTTGGGGGGTCCTCAGTTCAAATAGGATTATTTTGGGGGGTCCTCAGTTCAAATAGGATTATTTTGGGGAGGTCCCCACTCCCCAGTTCAAATAGGATTATTTTGGGGGGTCCCCTCCCCATGCAGTTCAAATAGGATTGTTTAATGGGTCAAATCCTGAAAAGGTTGAAAAGCACTTCTCTACAGAACACGGGCCAATATTTTTTATTTCTGAGTGCATTAAAAAGATCTATACAATTCTGGAGACATATTAACGTCAGATATGGTATAATTGTGCTTTATTTCATATTTAGGAAACGTTTCAGAAGCATAAAAACGTTTAACATTTGTCTTGAATATTTAAGAAGTCATGGAAGCGCATATACGTATTCTGAGAGCTTCATGAGCAAAGTTATTCCAGTTCTAAATCTCTAAATTGTCACAATGACAGCTTAGACACCCGTGTGTTAAGACCAGGAAAGCTTGTGTTGTGTTATATTTTAACCATTATTCAAAAATAGCAGATGTACAAGCTGATTTACATAGTGCGTCACTTTGTGCCACACTATGCACTTGTAGGGGAAAACTTATTATTAACTTATTATTATTGACTTATTTGTACTGACTTTGGTCACTTTTTTCTGGCCCTGCACTATTGGGTTGTGTTGGTTGTACTGTGTATTATTGTGGTGTTGATATGGCGGTGTGATACTTGTGTTGCATGACTGCATTGACTAGCAGTGACTGTTATGTGCACTTTTTTTGTTTGCACTGGTTTGTTAAGTTATGCTTTGAGTATCCACCTGTTTCCGCGGGAGTTTACTGGAGATTATTTGGACCTGTTTGGACCACACTTTTTTATTTTTTATTTTTTTTTTTACCATGAAAATGTGCCTAGACCTTTGAATACATATATTTTAATTATTAAAGCAAACATATTTAACTAAAATCTTTGCTTCTGGGGGTCCCTGGAACAAAATAAATAATAATAAAAGAAATCAGACAAATACATTTACATTTTGGGGATGTCGTGTACAATTCAACCATATTCAGATATTATGTACTTACTCTCATTTCTGCCCCACACTTAAGGGTGTTTCCCAGAAGCCTAAAAGTTGCATGACTAATTTAGCCTCTGGGTGTCATCATTAACGTTCCTTTTTGTAAATCTAGTGGCCAGAAGACAGTGACCCATTGAGTTGCAGATGGCCTTTTGTTTAGACAAGAAGACCACTTGGTGACCATATGCTAAATCTAACAGTACACAGTAACTCCAGGGTCTATTGTAGACTCTTAGGGTCCGTTCACACATTAGGTGAAATAATTTATCAAAATCTTATCAGAACCATAACTTATCAGAACCTAACACAAACCTTATCCAAACACTTCCCACAATGCTTTGCGTGAAGTGG
>NC_137814.1:2757945-2892945 GCF_963921795.1 Nannobrachium achirus
AATCGGCCTCATGGTGGCGCTAGAGGAGGGCCATGTGAGAAATGAGGGGTGGGGTTAGTGGTTTGGCAGCCAAGGAGTGAAAAAAAAAAAAAAAAAAAAAAACATTCTACAAGATGTATGGTTAGTCACTGTCATACCAATAAACATGTATATTATATCTACTTTCAGTGTGGACAAATAATTTCATTTTTTTTTCTGTTCCTCTTCAAAACCACTAGGAAAATATTTTTGTCTTGTCCTTTTTTTCCCCTGTTTGTTCCAAAAGAGAAAAATATTTTCATAATGTCATCACATTTTGCTGTTTGGGAGGGGCTTACAGTACATGTACAGTATGTAGCAACATATTTGTTTTTGTAGGCCAATTTAGCCCCAACTATAGTCTATAGGTTAGGCCTAAATGGGTTAATCATTCCATGACAATCTTTTTGTTCAATTAGGTTTGGCCTTATAGCTGGAAACATGTCTGTTTTCTGTGCGTTAATTTCTGGACTAGTCATAGTGCGTTACACAAATCATTGTCTAAACGTCCACAATAGGGCTGTTATGTTCAGCTTGTGGACCTTGGAATTTTGCTGAGTGGCCCCTGAGCCTTCTAAGGTTGAGTAGCCCTGATGACATAAACAATATCAGTGCAGTCGGATAATTAGGAAAACAGACAGTTACAAAGTGCATGTAGGGCAGAACATTGTTACATACTGTTGGCATACATGTCAAACGCATGACATGCAGAACATTGTTACATACTGTTGGCATACATGTCAAACACATGACATGCAGAACATTGTTACATACAATACTGTTGCTATACATGTCAAACACATGACATGCAGAACATTGTTACATACAATACTGTTGCTATACATGTCAAACACATGACATGCAGAACATTGTTACATACAATACTGTTGCTATACATGTCAAACACATGACATGCAGAACATTGTTACATACAATACTGTTGCTATACATGTCAAACACATGACATGCAGAACATTGTTACATACAATACTGTTGCTATACATGTCAAACACATGACATGCAGAACATTGTTACATACAATACTGTTGCTATACATGTCAAACACATGACATGCAGAACATTGTTACATACAATACTGTTGGCATACATGTCACACACATGACATGCAGAACATTGTTACATAGGGCTGTCACGATATGACATTTTACATGGCGATTAATTGTCACTCAAATAATTGGCGATTAACGATTTAATTGTGTTTTTGTCGTGGATAATTACATTTCTGTTTGGCTTTTAGGCTTTGAAGTTGTACATGGTAGATATGACATAACCTAAATACACTGATACATAACCTAAACATACAAATACATTACTGACATATTTGACAACTTACTACTTAAAAAATAACATTGATAGTGGAAATAGCCGATCTACAAGCTCACAACGCGTCGCGTTGCGACGCGTTGTGAGCTTGTAGATCTGCTATTTCCACTATTTCTGACATTTTTCAACATTCACAATTATGACGATTATGACAAAATAATTGCGATAATGTCAAATAATCACGATTAGACGATTATGTAATAATTGTGACAGCCCTATTGTTACATACAATACTGTTGCTATACATGTCACACACTGCAGACAACAATCATGGGTAAAGTAAACAACACATCTTCCAAATGGAGCATCTTCCTATAACAGCTGATACAGAGCAGTACCTTGCTGACTGTTTGGCCCTCCTTTTGGAGAGGCAACCAACTTGTGGTCCAGGCTGCCAAAGATAAAAACTAAAAGTTTACATCTGTAGCCTAGCTGTGAGATGGTACTGCTCTAGCTGTTGATATTTCAGCACTTTGGTTAAAGGGCCAGTTCACCTCTGGGACAACCAGATCTTATTTTATTGTTGTTTGGGACAAGATCAACACAATCCTGAGTTATTTTTTGTGTTCGATCTGTGTTTTTAGATATTTTGGTATTTCAGAATGAATGATGATGCATTTTGCATCATATGATGTCATATGATGCAAAATGTATCATCATTCATTCTAAAATACTAAAAATTTTGCATCATATGATGTCATATGATGCAAAATGCATCATCATTCATTCTGAAATACTAAAATATCTCAAAACACAGATCGAACACAAAAAATAACTCAGGATTGTGTTGATCTTGTCCCAAACAACAATAAAATAAGATCTGGTTGTCCCAGAGGTGAACTGGCCTTTTAAGAGGGCTTCCTCTAAGCTGTAATCAAAGGTACTTATTTTTAGGTAAACAGGGGGGGTATAGATAGTCTAGATAGAACCTTCTTTTAGTTGAGGGTGAACATAGAACCCAAGGAACATAGAAGCTTTGTTGAGGGGGTGAGTGGGGAACATAGAACCTGGGGAACATAGGTACGGTCCTGAGACGACAGCGATACCAACTGCCCCCAAGAGTTGATATTTTGATCAACGTTTTGCTGTCGTCTCTCCTATGGCACCAACATCAATACAACATGGATATAACAGAATATCCTACGTTTTGGGGTCTGATTGAGAGGATAAATCTGACCAAAAGGTGGCCAGAGGCTCAAATGCAGAATAACTTAATGAACCTGGGGTTGAATTGAAATCTAAAAAGTTTGAGAAGAACCACAGTGAAAAATGTTGTTTACTCTATAGTTCTATGTGTAAACAAGTAGCAATTCTGCTGTTCGTTTGCTTATTTATTAGTTATTGATAGAATATAAGTAACTTAGTAATAAGCAGAGACCATATTATGCCAGCCAGACTGGAATATAACATGACGTTATGTTATGTTTATAAATATGATGTTTATGATGTGAACAACAACAACAGTGTAATATTAGCCTAGAGTCCATCTGGACAGTGTTTACATGGACGTCAGTCTAACGGACTGCATTTAAATAGATATTTAAACACTGATAAATAATGACACTTCTATGAAAACACCGCCGACGCTGGATAAAGTTAATTCTGTTATTAATGTTAATAATAATAGTTTAATGACTTACTGTTCAAACGGGGAACATTCAGGCTCATAATAGTTGTGGTTAGCATTAGCATTAGCCGCTCCTCCTGCTGCAGCTGCTGCTTTCTACTTCCTGGTTGCCGGTGGGACCGGATGTGACGACGACCTCTAAGCCCCGCCCCGCCCTCCCTCCGGTGTCGGAAGCGTTTTCCCTAACCCTAACCCATAGACATTTTATAAAGTTTTTATTGCAACGTTTTTAAGCCTCTGACAAAGCCACCCGGGCTGGTGAGGAATCATGACAATAAACACTATTTTTTGCATGCAACGATTAATTAGAAAGCTGAAAAAAAATACGAGGGTACAACTTGTATCCTCGTCTTTTTTCAAATAAATACTTTATGAAATGTCTATGGATGAAATGCATGGGGGAAAACGCTTCCGACACCGGAGTGAGGGCATGTTGTTCATTTTAAACGAAATGTTTTAAATGAAATGTATGTTAAATGTAGTTCCTTTTGATATAGCCTACTTTTTATATAGTTCTTTTTTAAACATAGATTACATACATACATAGGCCTACAAGGACCCCCAGTTTGGCATGCATTCTAGGCTACAGACCCCCATTAAATGGCATTGCTATCTCTGAGACCCCAGTTTAGGCCTATATTGTAAAATCAATGTTAATTTTAAGAGAGACTTAAGTGTACAAATGGAACCAAATGGACCCCCATTTTTACTTGTACACTAGTGAGAATGAGTAGGTCTATAGCTATTAATCAACCACCAGTCTGTCTGGGTCCATTTGGTTCCATTTGTACACTCAGAGTTAAATTGCCCGCAGACCCTCTCAGAGTTAAATTAACATTGATTTGATTGAATATAAACTGGGGTCTCAGAGATAGATATGCCATTAATTGGGGGTCCGTAGCCTAAAAGGCAGGTCAAACTGGGGGTCCTTGACATGAAATAGTTTGAGAACCACAGCTCTATAGCCAGTGGTTCCCTAGAACTTTTTAGCTTGCGACCCAAAAGAGAGATTAGATGTTTGCCCGGGAAAGAGCAGATCTACAAGCGCACCAACGTGTGCATGGCTTCACGCCGCTTTGAGAGCTTTAGGTCGGCTATTTTCATTACTTCTTAAACGTTTTTTTCTAATTTATGGAATTTCTCATTTTTTTTCTTTGATTTCTTCATGAAATGAAAATTAAAATGTTTGCATTTTTGGGGAATGTAAAAACAAGGGAAATAATAGGCCTAATTGATTACTCACGCCATGGAGACTTAAGTTCAATGATACTTTTTTTTTTTGTATTTGCCGCATTCCTAAGACAACATTTTGATTATAGTAAATTTACCCCCATTGATTCCGGATGGGGACCCAATCAAATTATTGTCAATACTAAAAATAGTATTGAACTCAAGTCTCCATGGCGTGAGTAATCAATAGGGGGGGGAAAAAAGTCATTTTGGGGGTGAACTACTCCTTTAGGGGACCCATACAAACCTGTCTGCGACCCACAAATGGGTCCCGTCTGTCTGTGTCCTGCCTCCGTACCAGGGGTCATAGATGTTCTTGTTCTTTTGATCATAAGACCCATTTACTGAATGTCAGTCTCCAGGTCTTCTTCACAATATGATCATAAGACCCTTTTACTGAATGTCAGTGTCCAGGTCTTCTTCACAATATGATCATAAGACCCTTTTACTGAATGTCAGTGTCCAGGTCTTCTTCACAATATGATCATAAGACCCTTTTACTGAATGTCAGTGTCCAGGTCTTCTTCACAATATGACACTGATTTACTGAATGTCAGTGTCCAGGTCTTCTTCACAATATGACACTGATTTACTGAATGTCAGTGTCCAGGTCTTCTTCACAATATGACACTGATTTACTGAATGTCAGTGTCCAGGTCTTCTTCACAATATGACACTGATTTACTGAATGTCAGTGTCCAGGTCTTCTTCACAATATGACACTGATTTACTGAATGTCAGTGTCCAGGTCTTCTTCACAATATGACACTGATTTACTGAATGTCAGTGTCCAGGTCTTCTTCACAATATGACACTGATTTACTGAATGTCAGTGTCCAGGTCTTCTTCACAATATGACACTGATTTACTGTCACACTATGTCATATTAGGAGTCCTGATTTACTGTCACACTGTGTCATATTAGGAGTCCTGATTTACTGTCACACTGTGTCATATTAGGAGTCCTGATTTACTGTCACACTATGTCATATTAGGAGTCCTGATTTACTGTCACACTGTGTCATATTAGGAGTCCTGATTTACTGTCACACTATGTCATATTAGGAGTCCTGATTTACTGTCACACTATGTCATATTAGGAGTCCTGATTTACTGTCACACTATGTCATATTAGGAGTCCTGATTTACTGTCACACTATGTCATATTAGGAGTCCTGATTTACTGTCACACTGTGTCATATTAGGAGTCCACTACTAGGACTAGTGGTTCTCATTCTCAATATGACACTGATTTACTGTCACACTATGTCATACCAGTAAGGCTCCCTAATCGGGAGATAAGCGACCGTAGGTCACTTATCTCCACAAATAGGGCAAAAATGTGTTTTGCCAAAATCTTCCTGATCCATGTTGATGACATGAGTGTAGACATACTGTGTAGTGATTTTCGTGATTTTAGGGCAAAATCTGTAGGAGCAGTGTCCAAAAATGTGTTGTTAAAAATCGGCCTGGAGGTGGCGCTATATGGGACAGATTCATGGTGATGGGATGAGTGTAGACATACTGTGTAGCGCTTTGCGTGATTTTAGGGCCAAAACTGTAGGAGCAGTGTCCAAAAATGTGTTTTAAAAATCGGCCTCATGGTGGCGCTAGAAGAGGGCCATGTGAGAAATGAGGGGTGGGGTGTCCGCGTTGCCTTGGCGGACGAATAGGTACCGGCCCCGGCTCTCCCGGACCCTCCTAGCCCGAGTTACGGCATTTTATGTGAGCTGCAGTGGAGGTGGTCCTCCACTGGGGGCGCCACCACTTTTGCATCCGTTCTGGAGCACCAGGAGTCGGTGGTCCCCGGGAATTCCCCGTGAGCAGCCCCGTTGGGGTGGTCATTTGGTCATTTTTGCACATTTGGTCATTTTTTACATCTGGGGGTCCCCCAGGGACCTGGGGGTCCCTGGAGCTCCGGGGGTCCTTGGAGGTTGTAGTTTGGCAGCCAAGGAGCGTGTGTGCAAAATTTGGCATGGATCGGGGCAACGGTTGAGGAGATATGAGCAGGGCAAGAGTGTGACGTGTGAGGTGTGACAGACAGACGGACAGACAGACTGACTGACTGACGGACTGACTGACGGACTGAGACTTTGTGCAGGGTTTGATAGTAAATGCGACCTACGGTCGCAATTAGGAGTCTACTAGGACTAGTGGTTCTCATTCTCAAATGTTTTATTTGCAAGGACCCCCCTTAACCCTGCAAGGCCCAGCGTTGCTTTTTGGCAACGTTTTTTAAATCATTAAAAAAAAAATCAAACCTCGGTTCGAAGTGGAGCGGTGAATCTGAGCAGCTATACCCTGTCTGTGTGTGTGTGTGTGTGTGTGTGTGTGTGCGCCTGCACAACAGCGCCCCTCCTTTAACTTGTGTGGCCACTCAAGGTATTGCCAGGCTACAGACATAGCCAGCCAGCCAGCCAGCCAGCCAGCCACATAGCCACCCACGGACATACCTGTCTATTGGGAGCGCTTTCACCGCTCCAAGAATGTTATAATTAGTTTTCCTGTTCTTTTTTTCACATTAACATCACCATTAAATCCTATTGTTTAGTATTACAATGCCATTGGCCACGATATTTGCATATAAATCCCTCCCACAGGGGCTGACAATCACACCTCCCAGAGAAGTTGAAATTCCAGCGTCTGGACGAACAACATCTCACTTTTTAACTGAAGCTATTCCTCACTAAAACATAAGTAAAATGCCTGTAATATTGTTTTTCGTGATCATTAGCATGTCTAGAACATGTACATGTGTTATTATTGTGAAAAATATGCCCAAAATGCAAACTGGAGCATGATTTATGATTTATGGCTATACAACCTTACAAAAACATTATACATTTTTTAACATTACATTTTCCTGTGATTAGGACTCCTACAACACCTTCTGATTTTTTTCAATTTTTTTTGGCCAGTAGAAATTAATTCGGGCCTTGCAGGGTTAACTCTGTCAGAGTTACACACCTGTTATGGCACTGGTTCTCAAACCTTTTTGGTTGCCCCCGTATATTGATTTCTGAAGCTGCAAGTACCCCCCTAACCTGTACCCCTAAAATGTACATCAAAAGTCCAGTTCCAATGCCAATATGTTCAAAATGAAACAGCATAATGACAAATAAACATTGCTTTCTATTCAATAACAGTTGCACCAGTCAAGGTATTGATGTCATTTGGTTTCACGATTTACAGAAGAGCAGATTCACAAAAAGACTGTCAATGTTTTGTCATAACCCATAACAGTAAAATACATATTCACATTTTCTCGAAACCTACAACATTCAACCACCAACAAAAAAAACAACACACACCTCATGTAGGCTTTGCTTTTTTAATATTTTATTATATAGACATTTCCTTTCATATATATTTTTTGTATTATATAATATAAACAAGCTTTCCCGCCCATCCTGACAGTCTCCAACTCCCAGTAACAATAAATAAACAAACCCGTTTAATCAACCATAAACCGGTTTAATTAATAATAATTATTATTAATAACAGCCGTTTGACACAGCCCCACACTTCCTTTGGCAAACAGGTTACCGTGGTTACCGTGGCATCAATCAATCAATCAATCAATCGTCTGACTGACTGGACTACAATTCCCAGCATCCATTTAACCCATTTAGGCCTACAATTATTGAATGCTTTAACAATTGAAAAATAGCAGATATACAAGCTCACAGCGCGGCACCGAGTGCCGCGCTGCGAGCTTGTAGATCTGCTATTTTTGAAAAAGTCATGAACATGTGTGCAAATCTTTGAATATATGCATTTTCAAAGCGAACATTTGTAACTCAAATTTTGCTTCTGGCTGGTCCCCGGAACTAGATATTTTGAAATGGGGGTCCGTGGCCAAATAAATATCATTTTGGGGGTCCTTCACATGAAAAGGTTTGAGCACCACTGACATAGTAGTCTCTCAAGAACAGACTAACTGAGCTCCAGTTAAGTGAAAAGGACCTTTTCTTTGACGATGGCTGGCCAGATTGCTGACATAGAGACATAGGTTTTTTCCAAAAATCTTCAAAAGACACTTATAGAATCGGGTCAAAATTCAAATTTTCACGATTTTTCAAAAATAGCAGATCTACAAGCTTGCAGCGCGGCACTCGGTGCCGCGCTGTGAGCTTGTATATCTGCTATTTTTTTATATTTAAAGCATAAAATATTGCGTCATAATGTGTTCAGGCCTAAATGGGTTTTAAACACGTTTACTTTGCGCGTGGGTGAAATCATCCGGCTGAGGGTTTCTGCCAGACATAGCAGCCACCACACCGCCCAACCCGCCGCAGTCGGTCAAAGAAGCAGTCCCCACAACAGTTCGACATGCTCGCTTTAGCTCGCTCGGTGGTGTCTCAAGGTCGCTTGAGATGGTACGCCTCGCTCATGGTCAATAACTACCAGTAAGACTCCCTAATCGGGAGATAAGCGAACGTCAGGTCGCAGCGTGATTTTAGGGCAAAAATGTGTAGGAGCAGTGTCCAAAAATGTGTTTGGAAAAAATCGGCCTGATGTTGGCGCTATATGGGACAGATCCATGTTGAAGACATGAGTGTAGACCAAGTGTGTACCGATTTGCGTGATTTTAGGGCAGAATTTGTAGGAGCAGTGTCCAAAAATGTGTTTTACAAGAATCGGCCTCATGGTGGTGCTAGAAGAGGGCCATGTGAGAATTGAGTTGGGTGGAGGTAGTGGTTTGGCAGGCAAGGAGTGTCTGTGCACAATTTGGCATGGATAGGGGCAACGGTGGCGGAGATATGAGAAGGGCAAAAGTGTGACGTGTGACTGACAGACTGACAGCCAGACTGACAGACAGCCGGTGGAGGTTTTGATAGTAACGGTGGGCAGAAAAACAGTGGCGTGAGCAGGATGCGAACCCGGGAGGCGTGGATTGGGATGTCTAGTGATTAGCGAGCCAAGCCACTGAGGTGGATGCTGAAACAGGGCATTGGGTCTGTATTAGAATAAGACGACGTCCAACCACAGTAAAAAGAAAGAGATCCCGCCAGAAGCCCCGCCCAGTAGGGGAGGGGAAACCTACGGGATCAAAACACCGTTACGGTTCCAGTTAAGACCCGCCCGCGGAAGCTTGTGATTGGCTGAAAAGGAGGTAGGGAGCACTCCGTCGTTGTGTTCACCTGGACTGCGCGGAGGTGCCGAAAGTCGGGGAGGACGAAGATTTACTATTCTGTCCATTTCGTGACATAACTCGGTAACAGCGCTGAGTCGGCTCACGCGACCTTTGCAACGCTCGACGCGGTGACTCGCTTGCTCGCCGGTGTCTCGCGTAGCTCAAGTTCGCCTGAGACGGCGCGCCTCCGTCATATTTGTTGGAAAAGTTATGTCGGTTTACATGTTTTCTCAGACTTCCATTCAGCCAATGAGAACGCGGGGGGTGGGGGGGAGGCGGAGCTTGCCCGGATCATGCAGAAGCTCCGCCCAGCAGGGGGAGCCCCGCCCCACATTTCTGTCAGAAGCCTTTGAGGGATGATTTCACCCAACACAGTTTATAGTCAGGGAATTTTAATAAAACCCTGGGAATAAATTCCTTACAAAACAATGTCTTCACCAATGTGTTCATAAAGGTGTCTAGTAACATATCTAACAAAGATTGAAATTCAACATCCCTAGCAAAATGTTTGACAGCTAGGGTAATTCTGGGTCTCATTCACTTACTATATTCTGTACTATAAGGGAAAAAATGACTCCCAAAAATATGCTTTAAGTGGGGTGTGAGGGGTCTAACGATGTGTTTTTAATTATTCTGAATCCATTGCAAGCATTTGTTTTGCACAAAAAACATTCTTTGGGCTAAAAACAGACCCAAAAGAACTATGGTTTAGTGATGAGTCATCACTTTTCACAAGGTGTATGGGCCCAAGGGATGTTTTTCGTGCAAAACAAATGCTTGCAATGGATTCAGAATAATTAAAAACACCTAGTTAGACCCCTCACATCCCAATTAAAGCTTATTTTTGGGAGTGTTTTTTTCCCTTACAGTACAGTGTATAGTAAGTGAATGAGACCCAGAATTACCCTATCTGTCAAACATTTTGCTAGGGATGTTGAATTTCAATCTTTGTTAGATATGTTACTAGACACCTTTACCAACACATTGGTGCAGAAATTGTTTGGTAAGGAATTTATTCCCACATTTGACAGATATTCTGCTAACTTTCCCTGACTATTAGTTCACACAGAACTACAACCCAACACCATCAACCCAACCTGTTCCATTCCACAAAGGACTACATTACCCAGCATCCACCGCCCCAACAGAACTACAATTCCTCTAGCATCCAAAAACCCAAACAGTCTGTTTCTCTCTGAATCTGTTGCACTTCTTATCATGTTGATTTTGTTTTTTTTATTTTAATTTCTTTTTAGATAAAATGTCTATGGGTCTTGTTTGTCCGTCCTACTTTGACATTAAAAGTTGTGTTGGTGGAGAAGCAGATCGTTTATAATATCTTAATCACCCTCAACCTTGTTTTATAAAACACACACAAACACACGCGAACACACACGCACACACACATACACACACACGCACACACACGCGCACGGCCGCACGCACGCGCACACACACACACACACAGTGTGGCATGGAGGTTAAGTCCTCCGGGTACAAATGATTTAACCCATTTAGGCCTAGAATTATTGACTGCTTTAACTGTTGAATAATAGCAGATATACAAGCTCACAGCCTGGCACGAGTGCTGCGCTGCGAGCTTGTAGATCTGCTATTTTTGAAAAAGTCATGAATATGTGTGCTTCAAATCTTTGAATATATGCATTTTCAAAGCGAACGTTTGTAACTCAAATTTTGCTTCGGGGGGGGGGGGGGGGGGGGGGGGGGTCCCTGGAACTAGATATTTTGAGATCGGGGTCCGTGGCCAAATACATATCATTTTGGGTTTGAGAACCACTGACATATAGTCTCTCAAGAACAGACTAACTGAGCTCCAGTTAAATGAAAAGGACCTTTTCTTTGACGATGGCTGGCCAGATTGCTGACATACCCGATTGTAGAAAAATCAAGGACCCCCCAAATTGACATGTATTTGGCTGTGGACCCCCATCTCAAAACATGTTGTTCCAGGGACCCCCACCAGAAGCAAATATTTGAGTACAAATGTTTGCTTTTAAACAGATATATTCAAAGATTTGCTAAACAAAAAAGGTTGTTTTAGCCTGATGTGCACATTAGAGAATGTTAACATAAACTAGTGGTCGGGGAGGTCCTGCAACTTTGACAAAAGGAAAATAAATAAAATTAAATAAAATTAACTTCTTAGAAATATTCTTAAAACAATCTCTTGGCTTTACAGGAGGCGATGTTACCACAGAAAGCCAACATCACGGGTACAAAGCGCCGTAATTAATTGACCTTTGAACCTTAAACAGGCGTTCTTTTACAGCTCATATGGTAAAGGTTGTGGGTTCAAATCCCGGGTAAACTGGGTAGAGCATGAGAGACAGGGACTGTAGCTTTAAGAGAAAGAAACAAACAGACGATCTACAAGCTCACAACACAACGCACCGTTCTCTGAAAATATGGCCTCAGGCCACGCCCCCAAAAATATGGACTCTCCACACAACCAATCACTGCTCTCCTACGCTACACACACACACACAAACACACACACACACACACGTGCACACACACGCGCACGCACACACACACACACACACAGAGTTCTGTGGTCATAAGGGGACGTCCAGGAGTTTTTTGTGAAGATATTGTTTGACCTCCTCGATCCCATTCAGCTTCTCCAACTCCTGGTACGGCAACTGTAGAGGGACAAAAAACACTGTTATTATCAACTGTAGAGGGACAAAAAACACTGTAATTATCAATACAATGCCAACTGTACACTCTGTAATTATCAATACAATTTATTGTTTCACTGTGCTTTCAGGCCAAGGACCCCTTAGTTGACAGAGAGATGAAGCAGGGACCCCTTAGTTGAGAGAGAGATGAAGCAGGGACCCCCACAACCTGTTCATAGATTCCATAATAGTTTCATTGTTTGACAGCACAATCATCAGTGTATTTTAGATTCATGTCAATTTGTGTTTTCAGATATTTAACCACTTGAACCGTCAATACTTAATAAACCTAAGTATAGAGCATCGCAGTTGAAGCCCCAGCCCGTCCTCACTCTGGTGTCGGAAGCGTTTTCCCCATTCATTTCTTCCATAGACATTTCATAAAGTATTTATTTAAACGTTTTTAAGCCTTGGACAAAGCCACCTCGGCTGGAGAGGAATCATGACAATAATCTATTTTTTTTTTAAAGCAATGATTAATTAGAAAGCTGGAAAAAAGGGCAGGGTACAAGACTGTGTACATCATTATTTTTAAAATTGCGGAAACTACACTCCCAGAATGCATTGCGAATGACATTTCCTGAAATATAGCCCTTAAATCACGCTCAGTTTAGTTATCCAGGCCAGCATACGGCCTGAAATGTAGTGATTGTCATCTCTGTGGACGCTCTTATCGTCCTCCTCAACATAGTGCATCTTATTTGTAAAAGAAAGACGAACGCTCACGGAGTTCTGCTGAAGTGCAATAATCTGCCGGGCAGACAGGGGGCAGTAGCTACTTCCGTGGTAACAGCAAGATATGTGAAAGAAGAAGAAGCTAGACCAATCACAGACGTTGATTTCACGGGATGTACATGTTTAGCAGTATGGGAAATGCAGTTCTTCTCCGTGCGATCTTGATTAGAACATGTTTTTACTAAAACTAGAGTGATTGCATACATACTCGGGGGTTCTACAGGAGCATATAGAACCATTTTACAAACACCAGCCTAGTGGTAAGTGTACATTGAATTGCTACGACTTTGTGGCTGATAATGAAAAACCCTATGGTAAAAATAAATGGCCAGCTTGCTTCCGACACCTCACTGCGATGCTCTATTGACTCTGTACTTAGTCTGCTCTTTTTCCCCTCTACACCAAACCTCTTTTCATTTTTTAAAAAGAAAACAATGATTCTCTATGACCTCTTCTACCACTTTTTCTAGTCACATGTTCAAATACTGTATTCTGTTTAAAACAGTGGTAAATAGGCCAACAACCTTGAGTTGGCTCCTGGACCATAGTGTCGCCGTGAAAACAAGCGGATCTCGGCCTCCTCGGCGTTATTTGCACCTTATTTCGAGATAAAGCCGTTTTTATGTTTCAGCATAGAATAGGAGTCAATGGCAATTAATGATTGTAACTAAAGATCCTTGCAAGTTACAAATGTGTTTTCTTTCATTTATATGGAAAAAAGTGGTAGAAAAGCAATTTACCATTCGAGGTCGTGGCTCTTGCCACAACCCTGAAACAGTGGTAAATCAGCCAACAACCCACTCCCTCTCATGGTAAATGGCTTACATGCACACCGGCTCTGAATTTGCCATGCGGCAGGTGGCTGCGGCTGTGCGTTTTTTTTCTTTTCTCGATCGAACCCAGTTCGATTTGTGCGTCTTGTCGCATGTGGTAAAAACTCATTGAATAGCAGGGCATGTATTGTTTGTTACCTGCACTATACAGTACCCCATCAGTGTGTAGTTAGTATAATGTATTGGTGTATTACCTGTACTATACAGTACCCCATCAGAGTGAGGTGTCGGTCTCTCATAGCTCTGTGTGTAGTAGTGTAATGTATTATTACCTGTACTATACAGTACCCCAGCAGTGTGTAGTTAGTATAATGTATTGGTGTTTGTTACCTGCACTATACAGTACCCCATCAGTGTGTAGTTAGTATAATGTATTGGTGTTTGTTACCTGCACTATACAGTACCCCAGTAGTGTGTAGTTAGTATAATGTATTGGTGTTTGTTACCTGCACTATACAGTACCCCATCAGAGTGTAGTTAGTGTAATGTATTGGTGTTTGTTACCTGCACTATACAGTACCCCAGTAGTGTGTAGTTAGTATAATGTATTGGTGTTTGTTACCTGCACTATACAGTACCCCATCAGTGTGTAGTTAGTGTAATGTATTGGTGTTTGTTACCTGCACTATACAGTACCCCATCAGTGTGTAGTTAGTATAATGTATTGGTGTTTGTTACCTGTACTATACAGTACCCCATCAGTGTGTAGTTAGTATAATGTATTGGTGTTTGTTACCTGCACTATACAGTACCCCATCAGTGTGTAGTTAGTATAATGTATTGGTGTTTGTTACCTGCACTATACAGTACCCCAGTAGTGTGTAGTTAGTATAATGTATTGGTGTTTGTTACCTGCACTATACAGTACCCCATCAGTGTGTAGTTAGTGTAATGTATTGGTGTTTGTTACCTGCACTATACAGTACCCCATCAGTGTGTAGTTAGTATAATGTATTGGTGTTTGTTACCTGTACTATACAGTACCCCATCAGTGTGTAGTTAGTATAATGTATTGGTGTTTGTTACCTGCACTATACAGTACCCCATCAGTGTGTAGTTAGTGTAATGTATTGGTGTTTGTTACCTGCACTATACAGTACCCCATCAGTGTGTAGTTAGTATAATGTATTGGTGTTTGTTACCTGCACTATACAGTACCCCATCAGTGTGTAGTTAGTATAATGTATTGGTGTTTGTTACCTGCACTATACAGTACCCCATCAGTGTGTAGTTAGTATAATGTATTGGTGTTTGTTACCTGCACTATACAGTACCCCAGTAGTGTGTAGTTAGTATAATGTATTGGTGTTTGTTACCTGCACTATACAGTACCCCATCAGTGTGTAGTTAGTGTAATGTATTGGTGTTTGTTACCTGCACTATACAGTACCCCAGCAGTGTGTAGTTAGTATAATGTATTGGTGTTTGTTACCTGCACTATACAGTACCCCATCAGTGTGTAGTTAGTATAATGTATTGGTGTTTGTTACCTGTACTATACAGTACCCCATCAGTGTGTAGTTAGTATAATGTATTGGTGTTTGTTACCTGTACTATACAGTACCCCAGTAGTGTGTAGTTAGTATAATGTATTGGTGTTTGTTACCTGCACTATACAGTACCCCAGTAGTGTGTAGTTAGTATAATGTATTGGTGTTTGTTACCTGTACTATACAGTACCCCATCAGAGTGAGGTGTCGGTCTCTCATAGCTCTGTGTGTAGTAGTATAATGTATTGGTGTTTGTTACCTGCACTATGCAGTACCCCATCAGAGTGAGGTGTCGGTCTCTCATAGCTCTGGATCCCACCAACACATCAGAGTTGTGACAGTAATGCCACTTGTCATTGACAGACATGATCACCCTGAAAAACACACGCACGTACGCACACACACACACACACACACACACACACACACACACACACACACACACACACACACACACACACACACACACACACACACACACACACACACACACACACACACACACACACACACACACACACACACACACAGTATTAATAATAATAGTTACCTACTTCCTCCCAAGGGGGAAATACAGTATTTTCAGCCCAACCCAGCTGTGAGCTTGTAGATCTGCTATTTTTCAATAGTTAACATTCATAGGGGGCCCGCAGTGAATCCTTTACCCAGGGCACAGAATTTGGTGTGACACCCCTGCCTAAGGCACAATGAACAACATTAAAAAAACAAAAAAAACATCCATCGTAACTAGCTGGGCTGTCACGATTATGATATTTTACATGACGATTAATTGTCACTCAAATAATTGCGATTAACGATTTAATTGTGTTGCTGACTATTACATTTCTGTTTGGCTTGTAGGCTTTGAAGTTGCACATGGCAGATATGACACATAAACCCTAAATATACAAAGACATTACTGACATATTTGACAACTTTATACTTAAAGTTATACTGTGTAAGTTGCTAAACTAGTGGTCAGTAGCGGCATTGCTTTTTTCTGCCGTTTTTCGGCCGGAGTCGTCGCGGACCACCGTCGCGGACCACCGGAGCGGCGCCGCAAACCACCGCGACCGATAGTAATCCGTGGAGGGGTAGAACGCATGGTAGAACGTAATTTTCTGGCCAGGATTTGGGGATTAAGAGGTTAAAATCCTTCACCATGGTAAACACTGTAGCTGAGCGGAGGCGCTTCCTGAAGACCAGAGCAGATAAGCTGTGATTGGCCGGTAGTGTATCATGTGTGTATGATCTGCGATGTGATTGGTCAACGTAGACACAACGTATACAGATGATGCAGATTACGTCATTTTGCCGCGAAATCCCGCCCCTGTCACTGCTAAGAAGAAAACATATAAAGAGAAGGCTTCAGAAGCTGAAAATAACGGAGTGGGTGTTCTAAAACTTTAGCGATTTAACAGTTAGGACAATTTTAAGATTTGTTTTATAAAAAAAGTTACATGGTATAACTTTAAAAAAATAACATACAATAACAAAAATAGCCGATCAGATCTGCTATTTCCACTATTTTTGACTTCTTTTTTTTACATAAGAACATTTTTCAACATGGAAACGATTATGACGATTATGAAAAATAATCGCGATTACGTCAAATAATTGCGATTAGACGATTATGTAATAATATTGTGACAACCCTAATTGTAACATGGACTCACTGACCTTCTGACCTGCCTGGGGTCGGCCGCCGCGGCGCCGTCGGAGCCCTCCCCCCGCTCGGCGGGGTGGGGGTCCCCCTCGGCCCCTCCCCCCTCCGAGGGGTACACCCCCCCGGCCTCGTAGACCCCCGTGGACCCCTGCTCCTCCAGGATGTGACCGATGGAGAACTGGAAGAGGGAGTCGCTGGGAGGATGCACCGCCTGGCCACCAGGGGGCCCCGCTGCTCCTAGACCTGTTGTCACAACAACAACTTCATCAGCGTCGATCTCTTCGGCTAAAACTAAATTACGCACACAGGGGTTAAAGCCAAACAGAAGCCCCTAGACTGAAATGTATTTTCAGTCCCAATTTTCATGCCCCAATATGTGTTTTTTTAAACATAGCGTTGCGCAGCGCACACTAATATTTGGGGTGTTTCCCTGAAGTTCTGAACTGCCTTTCTTTCCTTATTATTGTGGGAGGAGTGCATTCATCCAATGAACCAAGCAACAGAGGTGAACACCAACACAGAACAATACAGAATTAGGCCATGGCTACACAGAGCTGGATATTTCTGAAACTAGACATTTTTTTGTGCGGTTGATATTTAGGCCGCGAAGCTGGATATATTTTAAACCGGATAAATAAGTGAAGACATTGAAAAATATCCGATTCACTGGATCCGTGTAGACACGGTACCCGGATATCTCTGAAGACTTTACTGTGTGTGTGCTTGTTAGACCTAGATATCTTTGTCATGTGGACCTAGATATTTTTCTATGTGGATATCTGAAAAACCCATAGAGTTATAATAATTATAGAGAGGACACCGGATATCCCCGCCCGTCCACTTGCATTGAGTTGCTCACCCAGCGCATGAAGCGTACTTCCGCGTTTGAGACGCCTCTGAAACGTGACGTAGTGGGGCTACTATTTGGCTTCTGAGCCAATCGCGACGGCCGGGGCGTGGTCTGGGAGCGAGAAACGGGGAGGCGGGGGTAGGGGGGGGGCTATCTGCCTCAACTGAACTAACTGTTTGAATAGTAGCCCCAACTGCAGTACCTCAAACGGCCACCATGTACTTTTTGCTTCAAAGCGCCCCCAGGGTTCTGGGGGCTTGGAAAAAACGGGATATATGAAAAATCCAGCTCCGTGTAGCCATGGCCTCATTGCGAATGAGAACGTTGCTCCGCAGAGGGGTTGACAACTCCTACCTGCTGCTCCCTGCATCAGGCTGTCAGAGGGGTAATAAAGGTATCTATCTATCTATCTACAACTCCTACCTGCTGCTCCCTGCATCAGACTGTCAGAGGGGTAATAAAGGTATCTATCTATCTATCTACAACTCCTACCTGCTGCTCCATGCATCAGACTGTCAGAGGGGTAATAAAGGTATCTATCTATCTATCTATCTACAACTCCTACCTGCTGCTCCATGCATCAGACTGTCAGAGGGGTAATAAAGGTATCTATCTATCTACAACTCCTACCTGCTGCTCCCTGCATCAGGCTGTCAGAGGGGTAATAAAGGTATCTATCTATCTATCTACAACTCCTACCTGCTGCTCCCTGCATCAGGCTGTCAGAGGGGTAATAAAGGTATCTATCTATCTATCTATCTACAACTCCTACCTGCTGCTCCCTGCATCAGGCTGTCAGAGGGGTAATAAAGGTATCTATCTATCTATCTACAACTCCTACCTGCTGCTCCCTGCATCAGGCTGTCAGAGGGGTAATAAAGGTATCTATCTATCTATCTACAACTCCTACCTGCTGCTCCCTGCACCAGACTGTCAGAGGGGTAATAAAGGTATCTATCTATCTATCTACAACTCCTACCTGCTGCACCCTGCATCAGACTGTCAGAGGGGTAATAAAGGTATCTATCTATCTATCTACAACTCCTACCTGCTGCACCCTGCATCAGACTGTCAGAGGGGTAATAAAGGTATCTATCTATCTATCTACAACTCCTACCTGCTGCTCCCTGCATCAGACTGTCAGAGGGGTAATAAAGGTATCTATCTATCTATCTACAACTCCTACCTGCTGCACCCTGCATCAGACTGTCAGAGGGGTAATAAAGGTATCTATCTATCTATCTACAACTCCTACCTGCTGCTCCATGCATCAGGCTGTCAGAGGGGTAATAAAGGTATCTATCTATCTATCTACAACTCCTACCTGCTGATCCCTGCATCAGGCTGTCAGAGGGGTAATAAAGGTATCTATCTATCTATCTATCTACAACTCCTACCTGCTGCTCCCTGCATCAGACTGTCAGAGGGGTAATAAAGGTATCTATCTATCTATCTATCTACAACTCCTACCTGCTGCTCCATGCATCAGGCTGTCAGAGGGTAATAAAGGTATCTATCTATCTATCTACAACTCCTACCTGCTGCTCCATGCATCAGGCTGTCAGAGGGGTAATAAAGGTATCTATCTATCTACAACTCCTACCTGCTGCTCCCTGCATCAGACTGTCAGAGGGGTAATAAAGGTATCTATCTATCTATCTACAACTCCTACCTGCTGCTCCATGCATCAGGCTGTCAGAGGGGTAATAAAGGTATCTATCTATCTATCTACAACTCCTACCTGCTGCTCCCTGCATCAGGCTGTCAGAGGGGTAATAAAGGTATCTATCTATCTATCTATCTACAACTCCTACCTGCTGCTCCATGCATCAGACTGTCAGAGGGGTAATAAAGGTATCTATCTATCTATCTACAACTCCTACCTGCTGCTCCCTGCATCAGACTGTCAGAGGGGTAATAAAGGTATCTATCTATCTATCTACAACTCCTACCTGCTGCTCCCTGCATCAGACTGTCAGAGGGGTAATAAAGGTATCTATCTATCTATCTACAACTCCTACCTGCTGCTCCCTGCATCAGACTGTCAGAGGGGTAATAAAGGTATCTATCTATCTATCTACAACTCCTACCTGCTGCTCCATGCATCAGGCTGTCAGAGGGGTAATAAAGGTATCTATCTATCTACAACTCCTACCTGCTGCTCCATGCATCAGACTGTCAGAGGGGTAATAAAGGTATCTATCTATCTATCTACAACTCCTACCTGCTGCTCCCTGCATCAGACTGTCAGAGGGGTAATAAAGGTATCTATCTATCTATCTACAACTCCTACCTGCTGCTCCATGCATCAGGCTGTCAGAGGGGTAATAAAGGTATCTATCTATCTATCTACAACTCCTACCTGCTGCTCCCTGCATCAGGCTGTCAGAGGGGTAATAAAGGTATCTATCTATCTATCTACAACTCCTACCTGCTGCTCCCTGCATCAGACTGTCAGAGGGGTAATAAAGGTATCTATCTATCTATCTACAACTCCTACCTGCTGCTCCCTGCATCAGACTGTCAGAGGGGTAATAAAGGTATCTATCTATCTATCTACAACTCCTACCTGCTGCACCCTGCATCAGACTGTCAGAGGGGTAATAAAGGTATCTATCTATCTATCTACAACTCCTACCTGCTGCTCCATGCATCAGGCTGTCAGAGGGGTAATAAAGGTATCTATCTATCTATCTACAACTCCTACCTGCTGCTCCCTGCATCAGGCTGTCAGAGGGGTAATAAAGGTATCTATCTATCTATCTATCTACAACTCCTACCTGCTGCTCCCTGCATCAGACTGTCAGAGGGGTAATAAAGGTATCTATCTATCTATCTATCTACAACTCCTACCTGCTGCTCCATGCATCAGGCTGTCAGAGGGTAATAAAGGTATCTATCTATCTATCTACAACTCCTACCTGCTGCTCCATGCATCAGGCTGTCAGAGGGGTAATAAAGGTATCTATCTATCTACAACTCCTACCTGCTGCTCCCTGCATCAGACTGTCAGAGGGGTAATAAAGGTATCTATCTATCTATCTACAACTCCTACCTGCTGCTCCATGCATCAGGCTGTCAGAGGGGTAATAAAGGTATCTATCTATCTATCTACAACTCCTACCTGCTGCTCCCTGCATCAGGCTGTCAGAGGGGTAATAAAGGTATCTATCTATCTATCTACAACTCCTACCTGCTGCTCCCTGCATCAGGCTGTCAGAGGGGTAATAAAGGTATCTATCTATCTATCTACAACTCCTACCTGCTGCTCCATGCATCAGGCTGTCAGAGGGGTAATAAAGGTATCTATCTATCTATCTACAACTCCTACCTGCTGCTCCCTGCATCAGGCTGTCAGAGGGGTAATAAAGGTATCTATCTATCTAAAACTCCTACCTGCTGCTCCATGCATCAGGCTGTCAGAGGGGTAATAAAGGTATCTATCTATCTATCTACAACTCCTACCTGCTGCTCCCTGCATCAGACTGTCAGAGGGGTAATAAAGGTATCTATCTATCTACAACTCCTACCTGCTGCTCCATGCATCAGGCTGTCAGAGGGGTAATAAAGGTATCTATCTATCTACAACTCCTACCTGCTGCTCCCTGCATCAGACTGTCAGAGGGGTAATAAAGGTATCTATCTATCTACAACTCCTACCTGCTGCTCCCTGCATCAGGCTGTCAGAGGGGTAATAAAGGTATCTATCTATCTATCTACAACTCCTACCTGCTGCTCCATGCATCAGGCTGTCAGAGGGGTAATAAAGGTATCTATCTATCTATCTACAACTCCTACCTGCTGCTCCATGCATCAGGCTGTCAGAGGGGTAATAAAGGTATCTATCTATCTATCTACAACTCCTACCTGCTGCTCCCTGCATCAGGCTGTCAGAGGGGTAATAAAGGTATCTATCTATCTATCTACAACTCCTACCTGCTGCTCCATGCATCAGGCTGTCAGAGGGGTAATAAAGGTATCTATCTATCTACAACTCCTACCTGCTGCTCCCTGCATCAGACTGTCAGAGGGGTAATAAAGGTATCTATCTATCTATCTATCTACAACTCCTACCTGCTGCTCCCTGCATCAGACTGTCAGAGGGGGGGCTGCTCAGCGTGGAGCTGTCCTGACTCTCCACCGAAGGGTCTTTGGTCAGACCAGAGTAGTAGTCTGAGGAGGATCCGTGATCCACCGCCGGGTCTTTGGTCAGACCGGAGTAGTAGTCTGAGGAGGATCCGTGAGGGGAGGGGTAGTAGGAGCTGTAGTCCAGGACCCCCCCTCCTCCCCCCCCTGCTCCGTTAGACCCGCTGGAAACACACACAGACACACGCACACGCACACACGCACACACGCACACACACACACACACAGTCAGGGACCCACAAGCCCAAAAGCTCAAGGAATCGGGTTGAACCCGTGATGTCACGCCATACTTTTTATTTCAGCTTTATCTATTAGTTTGGTCGTTAAGGTCCACAGAATGAGAGGCCTGCTCTGCCAGAAACATTGAGAAAAAAAGTTAAGGCCATTTGTATATTCACTGGCCATATGTTCACCCGCTCCGGTGGTCCGCGGCGACCCCGGGCGAAAAAAATGGCTGAAAAAAGCAATACCGCTACTGACCAATAGTTGAGCAACTTCCAGAGTATAGCTTTAACACTCATCTTTTGCTTTCTCTAATGACTATCTAAACACGTGAACCCTTGTTGTAAAATTCAAAGTTGTTTAGAGAGGGGAGGGAACCTGAGTTTGTAGCAGTGGGCGGGGCCTCCCGGTGGCTCCTCCTCCTCCTCCTCCAGCGCTGACGAGGAGAACGGAGAGAACTTCTGGAAGTCGGCGGCGAGCGTCGCCCCGTCGGCGCCCCCTAGTGGAGCGAAACCTCCACTTCCCGTCCGGAGGGGCAGAACGCGCCCGCAGCCGTCCATCCACAGAACGAAATCTACAAAACATGAAACGCAACGTCAACGCGTTCTTCTCTATCGATTACTACTCACCCTACCGAGACAGAATTCATGGATTTATTTTTGCGTGACGAGTTTGACGACTTATTGCCAAAGACACAGTTTGACAAATTCTTTATTTTATCGCTGGATGGCGCCAATTCGTCCCCACATTATTTTGGGGGGTCCCCAGATGGTTAACTTAATGTGCAACATTGTTTTCTCAGTCAACAGTAAACAAACCAACATAAAGTTTAAGTGTATAGAGGGTATCTGCACATTTCTGTAAAATAACCAGATTATATCAGATTATTATGTGTAAAATATCCATATTATATCAGATTATATCAGATTATTACGTGTAAAACATCCATATTATATCATATTATATCAGATTATTACCTGTAAAATAACCATATTATATCAGATTATTAAGTGTAACATAACCAGATTATATCAGATTATATCAGATTATTACCTGTAAAATAACCAGGGGCCAACACTTCATCTTGTTTGTAGCTCTGCTCTCCAACCAGCTGCCGGAGGGCCTCGGCCACCAGACCCTTATAACTGACACATAACAGACAGTATTTACAGTAAATTAATGTATAACTGACACATAACAGACAGTATTTACAGTAAATTAATGTATAACTGACACATAACAGACAGTATTTACAGTAAATTAATGTATAACTGACACATAACAGACAGTATTTACAGTAAATTAACTTATAACTGACAAATAACACACAGTTAAATTCTTAGTGCACTCCCCCCCACTTTGTTCAATTAAGATGTTTTTGCTCATATATATTAGGAATTATAAGACATAATACTTATGGAAAGTGGAACAACAGTATAAGTCCGTACAAGCAATATTCAGCAGACAAAGGGAGCAGATCAAATTAAAACAGACAATTGAGCAAAATGAGGGGGGGTGCATTAACAATTTAACAGATTAAAAATGTAAAGATATGTACTTAGACTGTTATTCGTCCCAGGTAAACACGCACACGGGCAGGTTTTAGGGGCGTAGCTGAACATACCTATACTTGAGGATAGGTTTTAGGGGCGTGGCCCAACATACCTGTACTTGGGGATAGGTTTTAGGGGCGTGGCCCAACATACCTGTACTTGTGGATAGGTTTTAGGGGTGTGGCCCAACATACTTGACTTGTACTTGTGGTTAGGTTTTATGGGAGTGGTCAAACATACCTGTACGTGCGGGCAGGTTTTAGGGGTGTGGTCGAACATATCTATACTTGCGGATAGGTTTTAGGTAGTGTCCGACCAATATATCGGCCGCCGATATTATTGGGACGATATGACCTTATTTGGGCATATCAGGAAAAAAAGTTTTGAAAAAAAAAAGTTTTTTTTTTAATACTTTTTTTTTTAATTTTCTTTTTCAAAAATATTTTATATCGGTATCGTATCGGTATCGGTGATGGGCCCCCCTATCATGTATCGTATCGGTTCACAAAAAGGTCTATCGGTCAGACACTAGTTTTAGGGGCTTGGCTGAACATACCTGTAGTTGCGGATAGGTTTTAGGGGAGTGGTCCAACGTACCTGTACTTGCGGTTGACCTCGTCGGCCGTCAGGACGTGGTCGAACATCAGGACCTTGTGCTGCTCCTGCAGCCGCGGCCCGCTGTACTCCTGGAACTCCAGCTCCACCGCCGCGTCCAGCAGCGACAGGTAGCGCCGCACGATCAGAGCGTACGGACTGTCTGTAGGAGAACATACCATTTAATACCACACGATCAGAGCGTACAGACTGTCTGTAGGAGACAATACCATTTAATACCACACGATCAGAGCGTACAGACTGTCTGTAGGAGACAATACCATTTAATACCACACGATCAGAGCGTACAGACTGTCTGTAGGAGACAATACCATTTAATACCACACGATCAGAGCGTACGGACTGTCTGTAGGAGACAATACCATTTAATACCACACGATCAGAGCGTACAGACTGTCTGCAGGAGACAATACCATTTAATACCACACGATCAGAGCATAAGGACTGTCTGTAGGAGACAATACCATTTAATACCACACGATCAGAGCATAAGGACTGTCTGTAGGAGACAATACCATTTAATACCACACGATCAGAGCGTACGGACTGTCTGTAGGAGACAATACCATTAATACCACACGATCAGAGCGTAAGGACTGTCTGTAGGAGAACATACCATTAATACCACACGATCAGAGCGTACGGACTGTCTGTAGGAGACAATACCATTTAATACCACACGATCAGAGCGTACGGACTGTCTGTAGGAGACAATACCATTTAATACCACACGATCAGAGCATAAGGACTGTCTGTAGGAGACAATACCATTTAATACCACACGATCAGAGCGTACGGACTGTCTGCAGGAGACAATACCATTTAATACCACACGATCAGAGCGTAAGGACTGTCTGTAGGAGACAATACCATTTAATACCACACGATCAGAGCATAAGGACTGTCTGTAGGAGACAATACCATTTAATACCACACGATCAGAGCGTACGGACTGTCTGTAGGAGACAATACCATTTAATACCACACGATCAGAGCGTACGGACTGTCTGTAGGAGACAATACCATTAATACCACACGATCAGAGCGTAAGGACTGTCTGTAGGAGAACATACCATTAATACCACACGATCAGAGCGTACGGACTGTCTGTAGGAGACAATACCATTTAATACCACACGATCAGAGCGTACGGACTGTCTGTAGGAGACAATACCATTTAATACCACACGATCAGAGCATAAGGACTGTCTGTAGGAGACAATACCATTTAATACCACACGATCAGAGCGTACGGACTGTCTGCAGGAGACAATACCATTTAATACCACACGATCAGAGCGTAAGGACTGTCTGTAGGAGAACATACCATTAATACCACACGATCAGAGCGTACAGACTGTCTGTAGGAGAACATACCATTTAATACCACACGATCAGAGCATACAGACTGTCTGCAGGAGACAATACCGTTTAATACCACACGATCAGAGCGTGTCGCGTTGCGACGCGTTGTGAGCTTGTAGATCTGCTATTTTCAGCACACAAAACAAGTGTAAAATCAGTCATTACGATGATACAAAAATACATTTTAGTTGACAAAATCAACTGTAGATTTAGTCGCCTAAAAACGTGTGATATTTAGTCGACTAAAATTAGACTAAAACTAAAACTTTTCCGGTAACTAAATGACATTTTATTCAAAATGACTAAAACTAAATCAAAATTTGCTGTCAAAAACAACAATGAACAGTAAGTGTATTTACTGGTGACGTTGCTGATGAAGGCGGTGCTGAAGACGCGGTGCAGCACCAGCGAGGGGAAGTGTCCCAGCTGGAAGAGGGACATGAGGATGTTGACGGTGGCCAGCGGCGAGGCCAGGGCCTTCTGCTCCAGCACCGCCTCCAGACGGCCGAAGAAGAGCGGCGCGTTGGACGGACGGTACGACATCCGGCTGAACGGGAACACCAGCTTCTGGATCACCTGCAGGGGGCGACATAAGAGCGAGGTTATAATAGTTTTGGATTTTTTTCATTAGTTTTTATTTTTATTCGTTTTGAGGTTTTGTTTTCAATTACAGTTTAGTTTTAATTTGTTTTTAAAGTGGGGTTGCTAGTTTCGTTTCGTTTTTATTTTTTGAAAATGCTTAGTTTTTATTAGTTTTAGTGTTAGTTTTAGTCTTTTACCTAATATCGGGTATTTTTCAGGGGTGAGATTAAAAAAGCTCCGGAAAAAGTATTGTCTAATCAACAAAACATCATATTGTTGAGAGTGGCAGAAATGTTGAGACATACAACTTCTCTCTTTGACCTCACCAACTGGTGTTTTTTATTTTTATTTTCCACGAAAGACAAAAGACAAAAACTAAGGAGATTTTCTCTCTAATTTTAGTTTATTTTAGTTAGTTTTGTAAACACACAATACCGTTTCAGTTAGTTTTCGTTTTTTTTAAAAGCCTAGTTTTTATTTTTATTTCAGTTAACTAAAATGTTTTTCCGTTCTGGTTTTCGTTTTTTAGTTAATTTTCGTTTACTATAATAACCTTGCATAAGAGGTACCACAGGTTTTTTGTTTTAGTTTCTTTGGAAATACTTTTATTTTATCCATAGACTGTAAAAAAAAATATGGACGACGCAAAGCCATTGTTTTTTTTTTGTCCCTTATATGGGTGTCGCCATCATTGTTTGAATGGTACCCCAGGAATCATAAGGAATGCTATTGGCTGCCAACGGTCACGTGCAACCGCAGGGATACATGGGAGAATGTGGTCGGAGCCTCCCGAAATAAAGCACACGAAGAAGAACACAGCCGGCTGGTATCAGTTTAGTTGGCCACGCCCCCGCAACTTTATCATCAATTTTAACATAAAATGAGACCATATTTGCACAAAACGCATATCCTGGTGATTGAAAGGCAGTTTTTCACTAGCGACAGGAACCATAAAGTATTTATGACGATGTTTATTAAGGTTAGAAAATCAAAGAGGAAAATTAACGAGGTCCAGTGGAGAACAAATCTTTTTGGTACCTCGCAGGGGGAAAACAGCGCAACTAGTGGCCAATCATGGGATCTTTCTCTTCCGGGAAAGCTTCATGAATAATGCAGGCAACGACAGCCCTGATTTTATCCCACGATTCTGTAAACCCATTTTTCATCCAGTGCAAATTGCCTAAGAGCTCGTAAACACCTCATGACTTTCTTATTTTGGCGCTCGCCAGCAAAATCGCCAGGTCTGCCGCAAGATCGTACTTTTTTTGTGTTTTGCATCGTTGTGTGTCATTTAGACAGACCACCACAGCAACAACATGCCATATTTACTGACAACAATGTATGAATCCTTTAAAAAACAACAAGCTACCAGAGACCAAGGTCCTCTGTCTCTGTACTTACATTGCATCAAGACACATTGACTGACACCTGTCCGTCTGAAAACTGACTGGTGTTACAACTGGTTATTACTCATCCAGTTGCTGTCATGGCTGCCAGTTCCCACCTGATGTCATGTGGGAGTTCAGACTGCTCCAGACCGTACTGAAGAACTGCTAGCTTGCATAATGTCTTAAGACTAGGACTCAAGTCTAAGATGTACAGGACACTGGGTTTGACTCTGAATCCTCGGAAGAGGATGATACGATCTCCCACCATGCAACAGGACATACAAGTCATCCGAAAAGTCTGTTCTCCCTTGGGCTCAACCTTCTTCCAGGAGAAGGTCTCTGGATTACATTTCCACACATCATTTAATCTCTGCTTCAAATGATCAGAGTAACCACCACATATGTAAAGCTCTCCATGGTAGGTAAAGGCTGAATGACTCCTGCGTCCTTCTGGAAGAAGCTGTGCAGAAGGTGTGTTCATCCAGCAGTTGGTCTCTGTGTCAAACACTCTGATGTTGTTGTCGTGGTCCGGTTCGCCCCCAAATACAAACATCTTTGTCCCGATGATGGTGGCAGAGTGACGGGTTGAAGCAGGTGGAGGAGAGCCTGTGGTCTTAATTAAAGACCAGACCATTGTGGTGGTGTCCAACTTGTAGATGTCATTAGTGTATCCATTCAGCTGGGTCCATCCTCCATAGACATACATGACCTTCTCCAAGACACAGGCTGAATGGTCAGACCTCCCCACTGGAACTGTTCCAGAAACACTGGGCCTTGACCATCTGTGAGTGTCGACATCAAATCCATAAACAACGTTGGAGTAGTTCCCCTGGATGTTAATACCATTAGCCCCCTCCCTTATCTGAAAATTCACTACACCCCCCCAGATGTAGACAGTATCTTCTATGAGCACAGCTGAGTGCAACACACAGTTGGAGGGAACCTCAGGGGGAAGTTCTTCTCTTCCAGTTGTCACAGGAGGCAACTTAATCCAACGCAAAGACACTGTGTTGAAGACATGCACTGCAATCTGGTCCCTGTCATTCAAGTCACAGTAGCCTCCAAAGGAGTACAGTTTGTGTTCCACTGCTACAGCAGCATCCAAGGATCTCTTTGTTCCTCTGGTCAGATGCAAGGTCCAGCGCCACATTTTGGACAACAGCAACAATATAAATGAAAGTTAAGTCTTCAAGTCTCTGGAAAACAATGCAGTGCTGTTCCACACGCCAATATTTATATTGGTCAGCCGTATATATAATTCCATATTTGACTAAACATATTGATGATGACATCAGAATTTAACTCCTTATTTGGTCAAAAGAGATGAGATATATTCTGATCTGATCTGATATCCTGGATGGAAGGCGGGTCTAGCGTTTGCCAAAATAACAACATCATCATTTGTTGACATATCAATCAGGACAGACTGACAGACATATTAACTAATTTACTGCCACTCAGCAAGTTTGACGACTTATTGCCTATACATTGTCCAGGGCGCCAATGTCAACTTTGACAAACTATCCTTATTTTGACCCTGGGATGGCGCTATTCGCTAACTTATCGGTCATCAATTATTTCCAATGTAACCGGAAAATTACCTGACACAGCGACAACATAACCGGAATAAAAAAACAACAAACATTTTTCCCTTTTTTGTAGGAATTGCCGGTAAAAAAAGAGGAAAAAAAGCCACAATTAATGTTTATGGGAATATTTGTTCAACTCTGCAGAATATTTTTCTGATTGGTTGTAGGTCTGAACAATAGCGACTGTTTGGTAATAATTATCAACACTGAGAAGAAGCATACTAATATCCACACAGTGATATTGTCTGGCTAAAGGCCTGTCCATACTTTAACCGAAACCGCCGTTTTCGGTCAAAAGGTCATTTTCTACCACCAGTAAGACTCCCTAATCGGGAGTTAAGCGACCGTAGGTGGCTTATCTCCACAAATAGGGCAAAATTTGTTTTTCCCAAATCTTTCTGATCCATGTTGATGACATGAGTGTAGACATGCTGTGTAGTGATATTCGTGATTTTAGGGCAAAAACTGTAGGAGCAGTGTCCAAAAATGTGTTTTAAAAATCGGCCTGAAGGTGGCGCTAGAATAGGGCCATGTGAGAAATGAGGGGTGGGGTCTCCGCGTTGCCTTGGCGGACGAATAGGTACCGGCCCCGGCTCTCCCGGACGCTCCTAGCCCGAGTTACGGCACTTTATGTGCGCTGCAGTGGCAAGGGGTCCTCCACTGGGGGCGCCACCACTTTTGCATCCGTTCTGGAGCACCAGGAGTCGGTGGTCCACGGGAATTCCCCGTGAGCAGTCCCGTTGGGGTGGTCATTTGGTCATTTTTGCACATTTGGTCATTTTTTACATCTGGGGGTCCCCCATTCCGGGGGTCCTTGGAGGTTGTAGTTTGGCAGGCAAGGAGTGTGTGTGTAAAATCTGGCATGGATCGGGTCAACGGGTGCGGAGATATAAGCAGGGAAAAAGTGTGACGTGTGACGTGTGAGCACATTTGGTCATTTTTTACATCTGGGGGTCCCCCAGGGACCTGGGGGTCCCTGGGGCTCCGGGGGTCCTTGGAGGTTGTAGTTTGGCAGTCAAGGAGTGTGTGTGCAAAATTTGGCATGGATGGGGGCAACGGTTGTGGAGATATGAGCAGGGCAAAAGTGTGACGGACTCACTGACTGACTGACTCACTCACAGACAGCCCGTGGAGGTTTTGGTAGTAAATGCGACCTATGGTCGCAATAAAATGATATCCCTCTGGACTTCTGAAAAGCATTGGACCGAACGAGAGTTCGGAAATTTGCACGTCGGAAAACACAACTCACCGAACATTTCGGTCGAAGTATGGAGAGGCCTTAAGCGAGGCTAGAGCGGATGATCTTTGTTTCTACACTGTCCAGACTGTCAGCAGGTAATGTGTTCAACGGGAGGAGTAGGACTGGAGGCTAGGGGCCTCCCGGTGAGGGCAGGTGGAACAGTAACGGTACAGAAGGAGGCGAAGTCCTCCCGGTGGGGGCTCCTAGCTGGCAGGTGAAACAGTAATGGTACAGCAGGAGGCGAAGTCCTCCCGGTGGGGGCTCCTAGCTGGCAGGTGGAAACAGTAACGCTACAGCAAGAGGCTAAGTACTCCCGGTGGGGGCTCCTAGCTGGCAGGTAAAACAGTAAAGGTACAGCAATGGTATGTCAAGCATCGGGAGGAATTCATTGACATGACGACTAAGTTCGGAGGGAAAAAAATCAAACCTCGGTTCGAAGTGGAGCGGTGAATTTTTATTCTGTGTTCTAGAGCTATGAAATATGTGTTCTAGATCTATACATTCTGTGTTCTAGATCTATACTATCTATGTGCTTTAGTTCTATATTTTATGAATTCTGAATGAATGAATGATTTTGTCTGGAGGGCCAAATTGTCATGTGAAGCTTGACCAATGCTCAATTCTGCATGCACGGGACATGTACGGGACACACAAAGCCACTCCTTGGAAGCGGCTTTCACCGCTTCAAAAAATGTTACAAATGATTGACAACTGGGGGGAAATAAAAAAAAAAGCAAGTAAAGGTCAGGTAAAAATGAGTCTACAATGAGTAGGGATACTATGCCGTGTTGGGAAAGACAAGTAACAATTTACCAGTTAAAAGGTAATGCAATTACATTACTTATTACTTGTTCGCAAGAGTAGATCGTTACTGACTTTTATTTATTTTCATCATAGTATATCTTAATTTACTTCTCTGGGGGAAATAAATGCTCTTACATTTTATTTTATTAAATAATTCTTTTTCACGAATGTGTCTAAAATAGTTTTAATGTATTACAGCCTTTTAGAGGGACTACACCATGAATTTACATGTTTTCCTATTTATATGTATTTTGTTGGTGTCCCACCAGCACCTTCAATCCTCACAAAGTCATATCTCTGACCATTGTGTCTTTCTCAGTTTATGGGCAGATCTATGGAAGCAGCTCTCAAAACGGGCTGTCCCATTTTCTACTGCTACTGCAGTAGCTCTGAGCAGGAGGCAGGCAGGAGCTGGGATGAGGGTGGGGCCAAAACTGTCTCAATAGCGCAGTCCTCCCACTCAGGACAAGCCCCAGGACGAAAATCCACAGGGAGGAGGATGAGTATTGTGAAAGCAGCAGTTGAAGGTGTTGGATTTAGACTGACCACCACAGCAACAACATGCCATATTTACTGGCAACAATGTATGAATCCGTAAAAAAAAAAAAAAAAACAAGCTACCAGAGACCAAGGTCCTCTGTCTCTGTACTTACATTGCACAGGACACATTGACTGACACCTGTCAGTCTGAAAACTGACTAGTGTTACAACTGGTTATTACTCATTCAGTTGCTGTCATGGCTGCCAGTTCCCACCTGATGTCATGTGGGAGTCCAGACTGCTCCAGACCGTACTGAAGAACTGCTAGCTTGCATAATGTCTTAAGACTAGGACTCAAGTCTAACATGAACAGGAAACTGGGTTTGTCTCTGAGTCCTCTGAAGAGGATGATACGATCTCCCACCATGCAACAGGACATACAAGTCATCCAAACAGGCTGTTCTCCCTTGGGCTCAACCTTCTTCCACGAGAAGGTCTCTGGATTACATTTCCACAGATCATTGAATTTATGCTTCAGCTGACTGCTGTTTCCTCCACATATGTACAGCTCTCCATTATAGGAAAAGGCTGAATGACTCCTGCGTCCTTCTGGTAGAACCTGTGCAGAAGGTGTGTTCATCCAGCAGTTGGTCTCTGTGTCAAACACTCTGATGTTGTTGTCGTGGTCCGGACAGCCCCCAAATACAAACATCTTTGTTCCGATTAGATGGTGGCAGAGTGTAGAGATGTAGCAGGTGGGGGAGTTCCTCTGGTGTTCATTAACACATGGGCGGCCAAGGTTTATAACATTTATAGCTGTTGCTGGTGCCACCATTGACTTACGTTATGTTTTGATGAGCCCCGCAAGCTTCGTGCGTGTGCACGTGCGTGTCCAGAGAAGATTGAGGAGGTACTCCATTTGTTTACAAACGCTCGCGAAACTCGCGGTAAAAAAATCGCGGTAAATTCGCGGTAAAGTGTCGCCGTGAAAACAATCAGCTCTCTGCCTCCATGGGGCTGTTTTTACCTCATTCTCAGATAAAGCCGTTCTTATGTTTCAAAGTAGAATCTAAAGCCATGTAAAATCCTTCCGTGTGGGGAGAGACAGGGGGCTTCCTGCCCTGGCTGGGTGACGTAATGGATTCAGGGCATGCAAAGGGAAGCTGCGGTCTCGAAAAGTTAACTATTTGTTGACTCGTCCCTCGACGATATAACTTCCTGTGGCAGGGTGACATCTAGTGGCCATACCTCGTCCCTGAACGAGTTTGGCTCCCCAAGTGTTAAAGGGCCTACACCATGCTTTTAAAACTATATTTTTTGTATAAATATATGCTCAAAATTGAGTCTTAGACAGGTTTTAACCCTCAACAAACACTCTGACCATTCTTTTTGTTTGTTCTAGCTCTACTATAATGAGGCTCTCCAGCTGCAATACCAAAACGGCCTCTGTTTGCTCAGGGGCGCATCTAGTGGGGTTTTTCCAGTTTTTCAAAGTTTTTTGAAAAAAAAGAAGTTTTTGAAAAAAAAAAGTTTTTTGAAAAAAAGGGTTTTGAAAAAAAAGTTTTTGAAAAAAAGTTTTTTGAAAAAAAAAGTTTTTGAAAAAAAAGTTTTTGAAAAAAAAGTTTTTTGAAAAAAAAGGTTTTGAAAAAAAAAGTTTTTGAAAAAAAAAAAAGTTTTTTGAAAAAAAAATTTGAAATAAAAAGTTTTGAAAAAAAAAAATTGAATTTTTTTTTTTTTTTTTTACTTTTTTACAGTTTTTGAAAAAAAAAATGTTTTGACTGAAAAAAAAAACGGGAAACGCGTGTGACGTCACATGCGTCAACTCTCAGAACAGCACTGTTCTGAGAACCCGTGGAAAGCTTTTCATCTGTCTTCCCAAAACCAGAGAAAGACACAATGTACAGAAATAGGACTTTGTGAGGGTAGAAGGTGCCAGTGGGACCCCAAAAAAAGGTTTTAAAATAGAAAAAGTGAAAATTCATGGTGTAGGTCCTTTAAAGACCAGACCATTGTAGTGGTGTCCAACTTGTAGATGTCATTTGTGCGTCCAGTCAGCTGGTTGTATCCTCCATAGACATACATGACCTTCTCCAAGACACAGGCTGAGTGGTTGCTCCTCCCCTCTGGAACTGTTCCAGAAACACTGGGCCTTGACCATCTGTGAGTGTCGACATCATATCCGTAAACAATGTTGGAGTAGTTCCCCTGGATGTAAATACCGTTAGCCCTCTCCCTTATCTGAAAATTCACTTTCCCCCCCAGATGTAGACAGTATCTTCTATGAGCACAGCTGTGTGGTCCACACAGTTGGAGGGAACCTCAGGGGGAAGTTCTTCTCTTCCAGTTGTCACAGGAGGCAACTTAATCCAACGCAAAGACACTGTGTTGAAGACATGCACTGCAAGCTGGTCCCTGTCATTCAAGTCACAGTAGCCTCCAAAGGAGTACAGTTTGTGTTCCACTGCTACAGCAACATCCAAGGATCTCTTTGTTCCTCTGGTCAGATGCAAGGTCCAGCGCCACATTTTGGACAACAGCAACAATATAGATGAAAGTGAAGTCTTCGAGTCTCTGGAATGCAATGCTGTGCTGTTCCACACGCCAACACTTATATTGGTACAGCTGCACAAACATAACTCCATATTTGGACATAACAGCATATTGATGACATCAGTGTGGAACTCCTTATTCGGTCAAGATTGAGATCAGTACTCAAATCTGATCACATATCCTGCTTGGAATGCGGTTTACCGAAGTTTACCGAAACAACGCATCCACCATTGGTTGGTTGACATATTTCTGTGTCGCGCGGCATCTGTGACACGTTGCGACCTTGTAGATTTACTATTTAAGTGAAAAAACGTAGTCTAGGAACACGTTTCTTTGTAGTATTAGTCGGAGGAACTCAACACCAGTGCTTTATATAAACTAGTCATGTGCCCTGGGGTGTGCACAGTATATGAGGGATTGATTTCCCTGAGGAATCTCAGAAGTAATGTTGGGAAATCCATCTGTCTGCGTCCCTGTCATGCCCATACATTATTATGGAGATCTGTTATCTCTTGTCTTTCTGTCTGGCTCTCTTTTATGCCCATATATGGTGTATTGTGTCCATGCCAGTCTGTGATGTCATCTCCAAATTTGGACACTTTAGTGATATCAATCAGTGATGACGTGAGTCATCTCCAAATTTGGTCATGTGTTTCATCATGTCAGAGAGACGTTATTTGGGCATTGTTTCAGCATGCGGCTGTTACCATGGTTACTATGGTGGCGACACTGTTTAATATCAGTGACGTTATCAGGCAGACTGTTTTAGCCGCTTATGCCCATACATGGTGTTCGGTGATGTCAGTCATTGATATTCGGGCATTGTTTCAGCATGTGGCTGTTACCATGACGGTGACACTGTTTAGTATCAGTGATGTCTGCATGCGGACAGACGGCGGACGGACATTCTATACATTAACCCTTTTGCCGCCATTTACCGTAATTGCTGGACTATAAGCCACACCTGAATTTAACGAAAAACTAATGTTTACATAATATATAAGCCGCACCGGACTATAAGCCACAGGTGTCCTTCCTGCTTCCTGCTAGAGCGCTTCTGGTGGCCGTTAGCTGTACAAATCTATATATATAAATCCTTGTTAAAGACCATTGTAAAACTAAATAACTGGCCGTTAGCTGTAAAAATCTCTATATAAGCCGTACTGTTGTATGAGCCGCAGGGTTCAAAACATGGGAAAAAGTTGCGGCTTATAGTCTGGCAATTACGGGTAGGTTGTTTACAGTCTGCTCACGGCCATCAAAGTACCTTACCTTTGCGAATTTATAGAAAAATAAGGCTGGGACTTTAACTGATTAATTGCGATTAATTAATTACAGAAAATTAACGCGATTAAAAAAATTAACGCATTTTAATCGCACTTAGTTTTTGCACCACAGAACCTTCAGTTTCGGGCATACTGATCATAACGATGCACCAACCAAGAAGAGACAACAAACGCAAAGGGAGAAGTAGCCGATCAGAGCGCTTTGTTTTAGCCCAGTGGATGCTAAATTTAGATTTAAAAAACTCACTCATTGATTCACTCGTACAACAAAATGTGTTTTACTTGAAAAAAATGCTTCTCAGGTCAAATATCGATGTGCGATTAAAATGTGATTAATTGCGATTAATTAATCACAGAGCCTGTAATTAATTCGATTAAAATTTTTAATCGCATCCCAGCCCTAAAAAATAGCCATCCATTATTTCCTAACGCGGTCTTGTGTAAAAGTCAGCTGCATCGCTCACCGAGTCATGAAAAAAAAAACACAACACTATGGACGCAGCCATTATGGAGAGAGAGGCTCCTCCCCCTCTGTTTGCATCAGTTTTCAGACATAGAAATAGAGAAAGTAGATCCAGGCATAGAAAACCACCAACAAAGTGATCCTGCAGCCATTATTGTTTATGTGCGCTCCAGATTTGAGACTAGCATTACGGGAGCTGCTGCTACTGTACACACCCGCGCCGGTCCACCCCTCATCTGCTTGCTTCATACAAGCATTATTAGACGATAAAATGACCAAAAGTTCTTTTGAAAGTGAATAGGACTTTTCTGTGTGGATGTATGGACTGTCAAGGCCAGAAAGTAGATTTTTGCCACTCAGTAGGTGTTCCCGCATATCTTCCGAGTATAATGATGATGTCACGTGCATACCCTCTATTGTTAGATAAAGTTGCAAAATTGATGTTTTTTGATTGATTGATTGATTGATTGATTCGTTTATTGAAGATGTATTCAAAAGGATATGAACACAAGAAAGCCTGTAGGCTGGTTTCCATGGCGGTCCTACATTACAAAAACAAAACAAAAAACACAACACAAAATCTGAACAAACTAGTAGCAGTGCTCTTCCGAGCACAGGTCTCCACCAGGCCAGGCGGCCTGTTACAGCGCCACCATGAGGCTGATTTGAAAAGTTTGAAGTGGCATTTCTTCCTCTGCCTATTGGGAATGTGCGTGCACAATTTCACAAAAATTGCACGCTGTGTTCGTGATTTGAGGCATTTTGTTCAAAACTGATCTTACAATCTTTGAAAGCCAGTCTCAGCCAATCAGTATGGAATATGGACAATCAGACAGATCCATGTCGATCACATGACTGTAGAGATACTGTCTACCGATTTGCGTGAGTTTTGGACAAAATTTTTGGACAAAAGGAGTACTGGCCAAAAGGTAGTTTTGCACAAATTGGCCTCATGGTGGCGCTAGAACAGGCCCATGTGAAAAATGTGGGGCAGAGGTTCTGAATTGAGATCCAGGGAGTGTGTGTGCTCAGTTTGGCAGCGACCGGGCCAACGCCTCCGGAGATTAGCTGCTAACAAACTTTGTAGACGGACACACACACACTCACGGACGGACGGAGCTCACCTTGCTGTCCAGGTACTCGGCCTTCTTGACCAGGAAGTCAGCGATGGTGTCCAGCAGACGGGTCTCTCTCAGCCGGTGGCGGGCCATGTACTTGGCTATGAGGGCCATGGTGAACGGAGTCACGCCGTCAGCCTTCTTAGGGAGCTCCTCTGAAACAACATAGTAAGGGGATTTTATAAGATATTTGACCAATCTGCGAAGTAAATCGTTACCAAGAAATGTCTTCACCAATGTGTTTCTAAAGGTGTGTAATAATATGTACTAAAAGGTTGAAATTCAAGTCCCGGGGGAAACCTCATAAAAAAACTGATTTGTGTTTGTGTCCCATTAACACCTTGAGGTCCGAAATAGAATGGGGGTTGGTAGATTAGCCGTGAAATTTCTATTATTGTATTGTGATCTGAGACATAATATTATGTTTATAAACATGACCCCGCAGCCCCTCCATCTTGAACAGCGCCGCTGTTTTTTCTTTTTTTTTTTTCCCCAGGCCAGTAACTCACCATGATTTTCTCGATTTCCGTTGGGATAGAATGGGGGTTTTGGCCGATCGTCGATGTCCCCGTGCGTTTCGCGTGCGCGATCCTTTCACGTAAATGTCCCCGCAAATAGTCCATGTGTGACTGAAGAACAGAACTGAAAAGTTTCGCTAGCATAGCCCCAAGCATGTCTGCTGTAGGAGCTCGAGTGTGCAGACAGCAAACGGATGGCTGGGAGTAGCCTTGGAGAAGGAGAGGCGCTGACGTCACCTCTGCTTCATGCACGGTCTGCATGAGCTATCAGTGCACGAGTGGTGACTAGGGAAGGTTAGACGATCGCCGATTTTCGGATCAAAAGCTTTTATTCCGGTTTTAAAGACAAAGTCCGGGAATGTACGACGTGGCTGAGAGTCCCTGGGGGGATGTGCGATATAGTACGGTTTTAACATTAAGGGGCTCCCCGTGGCTTAGAAGGTGTTAATTTACTATACAGGAAAAAAATACAAAAGATAAATATGCTTTAAGTAGCATGTGAGGGGTCAAACTAGGGGTTTTTCATGATGCTGAATCCATTGCAAGCATTTGTTTTGCATGAAAAATATTCCTTGGACTAAAAACGGACCCACAAAACGAGCACCTTATATTTATAGCATATCGTCGTTGTCGGGTGGAAACCGTTCATTTTGTATTTATCATCCATAAAATGTACTAAACTAGTGAAAACAGCAGATCTACAAGCACACTAGATCGGCTGTTTTCACTAGTTTTGTGCGAGAGTCTTGTATGATGAAGCAGGGCGTTGCTTTGCCAAAAGACGTACACATTTGAAACTTGGAGATTGATACGAGGTTTCTGCCCGACAGTGACGATATTTTAGTGATTATGTTGCGAGGAAAATGTCGAGATAATAGCCATTTTGGTTAGAACTGACTGAAAATAACTTTGTACTTGAAGTTTAAAATGATACTAAATATACTGTCACAAGAAAAGACCAGAAGCAACAAAAACCTTTATTCACCCGTTAAGACTTGGAGCGCATTATTAATTTAACCATTACTTTAAAGCCATACTATGTAACTTTTCCAATAAAACTAATCTTAAAATTGTCCTAACTATTAAATCGCTAAAGTTTTAGAACCCCAACTCCGTTAATTTCAGCCCCTAAAGCCTTCTGTAAATATGTTTTCTATGATTCTGGCCGGGGACCGGATTTCCCGGCAAAATTACGTCATCTGCATCATCCATATACGTTGTATATACGTTGGCCAATCACAGCGCCGATCATACACTACCGGCCAATCACAGCGCGTCTTGCCGTCTCTTCAGGAAGTAGCTTCCGTCAGCAACAGTGTTTACACTGGTGAAGGAATCTCCCCCAAGGGTTAGGGTTAGGTCTAAAAATTACGGGAGACGGCTCTACGGATTCGTATCGGCGAGACGGACCCGTTCTGGTCCACGGCGACAAAACGCCTGAAAAAAGCAATACCGCTACTGACCAGTAGTTGAGCAACTTCCATAGTATAGCTTTAACCATTATTGTATGCTTTAACTGGTTAAAAAAACAAGCTCACAGCGCGTGCTGCGAGCTTGTTTATCTGCTATTTCTTTAAGAAAACCGTTGCTTGTATGCCTATATTCAAAAAGAATTGAATAATAATGGAGAAAAATGCATACTAGCCTGGCTCCAATCAAATCAAATACCTGTGAACCTCTCCTGTCTGTTCTGGTAGATTAGAATAATAACATACATAAACTACCCTCAAAAAGTTAGGAAACTTAACTTCTGTCCATTATATCTCCCCTTTAATTATACCATTTGGTATTGTGTTTTAGATTATTGTTATCGTTGATATATCACCTTTACAACGAGGTACAGCTTGTCAGCATAGAGTATTTGTGGAATGAGCAACACAACCAAAGTAGCGTTGTCAAAATGGCCTGCAATACTGTTCTGTATTGGTATTGGTGTTCACCTTTGTTGCTTGGAGCATTGAATGATTGCACTCTCCTACTATAAGGAAAAGACAAACCGACACTTATAGGCCATTTTAACACTTTGTTAATTTTAAGCTCAGTGTCAGGAAAGCCCAGGATGAGAGTAAATCCCAGCAGAACAGAATTGCAGGGCATTTTGGCACATTTTTGGGGGGCGCTACCCACACGTTTGGCTGTGTAGCTCATTCCACGAATGCCCGATGCTTACAAGCTGTACCTTGTTGTAAAGGATTCTAATCAACAATGAAAATGATATAAAACACAATACGAATTGGTATTATTAAAGGGGAGATATAATGGACCGAAGTCAAGTTTCCTAACTTTTTGTGCACAGTTTATAATATGATGTTTATACTAGGTTTTACCTGCCAGGCTGGTGATGAATCTCTCCTGTCTGTTCTGGTAGAAAAGGTGTGAGCTGAAGATGAGCTCCAGGCTCTTGTTGCTGGCCTCGCGGGCACAGGCCGCCAGCATCTCATCCAGCAGCGCCATCTCCTGGTCGCGCACGCCGCTCACGCTGGCCAGCGTGTGTTTGACCAGACGGAGGATCTTCCTGAGGGGGGGGGGGAGAGGGGGAGAGGGGGAGAGAGAGAGAGAGAGAGAGAGAGAGAGAGAGAGAGAGAAGGGACACGGATCAGTGGTGGAAAAAGTACTTGAATTATTTACTTAAAGACCGGCTGACACGCCCAGAAGTTTAACATTATGATACAGTAGGTCACGTGGTCTTTCTCCAAACAGTTTAACATTATGATACAGTAGGTCACGTGGTCTTTCTCCAAACAGTTTAACATTATGATACAGTAGGTCACGTGGTCTTTCTCCAAACAGTTTAACATTATGATACAGTAGGTCACATGGTCTTTCTCCAAACAGTTTAACATTATGATACAGTAGGTCACGTGGTCTTTCTCCGAACAGACTGAAAAGGAGGCGGGCCGGATCCGTTAGTGAATGTATACTTCGTCCGTCGTGCGGTGCCGCGTGTGTGTGTACAGACACACACACACACACACACACACACACACACACACACACACACACACACACACACACACACACACACACACACACTAGCTCTCGGAAATAGCCGTGCGGTGCGGTGCTACAAGCTAACAACAACGGCCCTAGAAAACGCCCACAAAACTGTGAAAAGTGATGACTCATCACTTTTCATCACTAAACCATCATTTTCTGGGGCAATTTTTAGCCCAAGGAATGTGTTTTTTGTGCAAAACAAATGCTTGCAATGGATTCAGCATCATGACAAACCCCTAGTTAGACCCCTCACATCCTACTTATTTTCTGGGTATTTTCCTCCTGTATAGAAAGTCGATGGGAGCCCAACTTGATTTGGCCGCTGCGGCGACCCCGAAGGTCGCCGACTCGGGCGCCCTAGCTAAATCATTAGAGCAAGCCCTGGGCTACATCTGTACAAAATCTGGCGCTTTTAGACTGATTAGCGCGAAATTACCATTCTATCTCCCTAAGGCCCCCGACTATACAGAAAACTACTACAAAAAAAAACTATGATCCAAGCGAGTTTGGCGCCCCCTACCTGTTAGCCAGCAGCTGTTCGGGGTTGGGGGGCGGGGGAGGAGGAGGAGGAGTTGGAGAGGATGGCCCGTTGGCGCCCCCGCTGGCGGCCTGCTGCGCCTGCAGCGCGCGCCACTTGAGGCGGTAGTAGCCCAGCAACAGGAAGAGGGTCTGCGGGTGGCGCTCTCGCTCCAGGTTCTTCTCCAGGCCGGCCAGGCAGGCCTCGGTCAGCGGGTGCTGCAGGCTGCCTGCATGCAGCTTCACACTGGAGCAGAACACCATGCTGAGGTCCTTCTGGTTGAACTGGGACAGCCTGGACTGGGACTCTGAGACCAGCACCTCCACCACACGGGAGTCACTGGGAAGACCTGGAGAATAAACATAACACCATCAACACCATGCTGAGGTCCTTCTGGTTGAACTGGGACAGCCTGGACTGGGACTCTGAGACCAGCACCTCCACCACACGGGAGTCACTGGGAAGACCTGAGAGAATGAATACCAGTAAGACTCCCTAATCGGGAGATAAGCGACCGTTGGTCGCTTATCTCCACAAATAGGCCAAAAGTTTGTTTTACCAATTATCAAGACATACGGGCAGTTGACAGTTTGCCATGGTTACTCATTGAAGTTGAATCTCCATATATGGAGACATAAGTTGCTCATACCATAGCAACCATGTTTTTTACAGGGCCTGGGATTGATGACATCAGAAATCTCCATATATGGGCATGAAAGGGATTTTGTTTCTGGAAATATGTCTGTGGGGTGCCACATTTGGAATAAAACACTTACATCACACATCTGGATATCCATACAGCCCATCTAGTTTGCCTGTGTCCATTTATGCCCATATATCTGATGACATTGGGACACTGATCTCCATATATGGGCATAAAACTTATGTTAATTAGTAAAGCCTGGGGATCTCCATATATGGGCATGAGGGGTACCCTAAAAGGGCATCATCTGGGAATAGCAAATATAGTTATCCTAGAAAGTGAAAATCTTACATCAAAGGCCATAACTACCTACCTACCACCATACTGCATTCCTCATTAAACTACCTACCAGTAAGATGCCTATAGGGAGAAAAGCAAAGGGCGAGGTTGCACCATTTCTTGGTCTTCTGGCCAGTGATGTATATCGGACCATTTAACCATATATGGAGACATCTGGTACCCAAAGATATTCACAGATATGGGCTTAATATTGATGACATAAGGGATCTCCATATATGGGCGTAAAAGGGATTTGGTTCCCCTGGCATCACAGGGATCTCCATATATGGGCATAAAATGGATTTGGTTACCCTGGCAACACGGGGATCTCCATATCTCCATATATGGGCATAAAAGGGATTTGGTTCCCCTGGCATCACAGGGATCTCCATATATGGGCATAAAAGGGATTTGGTTCCCCTGACATTACAGTGATGTCAGTGGCTGGTTCTACAGAGGGGATCTCCATTTATGGGCATAAAAGGGAATGTATGTATGATGATGTCAGATATCATAGACGTCATAGGACTTTCACATAACGAATAACTGAGTAAGCATGTAAACCCGTAAAATCTATATTTGGGCATGGCTGATTTATGACCTCATCATGATGACACGAGCAAACACAGCTGAATTGTATAAATGATCAGTTCAGAAACCAACAGAAGTATTTGACCAAGACTCTTCGATTTAAACATCAACAAAGGTGTGACGTTTGTTGATGGTCACAAAGGTGTGACGGACGGACGGACGGACGGACGGCCGGTGGAGGTTTTCATAGTAAACTGCTCCCTGACGGTCGCAATAATACCATCAACACCACCCTAGAGTCACTGGGAAGACCTGGAGAATAACCATAAAAATATCATCAACACCACCCTAGAGTCAAATATCATCAACAACACCCCGGAGTCACTAAGAGAATAAACATAACCATAAAAATATCATCAACAACACGACACGCGGGAGTCACTGGGAAGACCTGAGAGAATGAATATAATATCATCAACACTACCCTAGAGTCACTGGGAAGACCTGAGAGAATGAATCCCATTAACACATTGAGGAGGGACAGCAGCTTCTTCAAATGTCCCCCACTCGTGCCACGGCACCATGGAGGTGACGCAGGTGAAATGTTAACCTGCCGAAGATACGGAGCGCCGGGAGGTAGCACCTAAAGGGAGGTAGCACCTAAAGGGAGGAAGCACCTAAAGGGAGGTAGCACCTAAAGGGAGGTAGCACCTAAAGGGAGGTAGCACCTAAAGGGAGGTAGCACCTAAAGGGAGGTAGCACCTAAAGGGAGGTAGCACCTAAAGGGAGGTAGCACCTAAAGGGAGGTAGCACCTAAAGGGAGGTAGCACCTAAAGGGAGGTAGCACCTAAAGGGAGGTAGCACCTAAAGGGAGGTAGCACCTAAAGGGAGGTAGCACCTAAAGGGAGGTAGCACCTAAAGGGAGGTAGCACCTAAAGGGAGGTAGCACCTAAAGGGAGGTAGCACCTAAAGGGAGGTAGCACCTAAAGGGAGGTAGCACCTAAAGGGAGGTAGCACCTAAAGGGAGGTAGCACCTAAAGGGGGGTAGCACCTAAAGGGAGGTAGCACCTAAAGGGAGGTAGCACCTAAAGGGAGGTAGCACCTAAAGGGAGGTAGCACCTAAAGGGAGGTAGCACCTAAAGGGGGGTAGCACCTAAAGGGAGGTAGCACCTAAAGGGAGGTAGCACCTAAAGGGAGGTAGCACCTAAAGGGAGGTAGCACCTAAAGGGAGGTAGCACCTAAAGGGAGGTAGCACCTAAAGGGAGGTAGCACCTAAAGGGAGGTAGCACCTAAAGGGAGGTAGCACCTAAAGGGAGGTAGCACCTAAAGGGAGGAAGCACCTAAAGGGAGGAAGCACCTAAAGGGAGGTAGCACCTAAAGGGAGGTAGCACCTAAAGGGAGGTAGCACCTAAAGGGAGGAAGCACCTAAAGGGAGGAAGCACCTAAAGGGAGGTAGCACCTAAAGGGAGGTAGCACCTAAAGGGAGGTAGCACCTAAAGGGAGGTAGCACCTAAAGGGAGGTAGCACCTAAAGGGAGGTAGCACCTAAAGGGAGGTAGCACCTAAAGGGAGGTAGCACCTAAAGGGAGGAAGCACCTAAAGGGAGGTAGCACCTAAAGGGAGGTAGCACCTAAAGGGAGGTAGCACCTAAAGGGAGGTAGCACCTAAAGGGAGGTAGCACCTAAAGGGAGGTAGCACCTAAAGGGAGGTAGCACCTAAAGGGAGGTAGCACCTAAAGCAAAACCTTAACCCAAACCTCAGTAAAACTAACGTGGGTGAATATCTAACCTGCCGCGTTCTTTCACTCAGAACAGAAAAATAATCGTGGCCATCAGTGCTTTAGTAAAGGCCGGTAGAGAAGGGCTGGTTTTAAACATGAACGTGATTTAAAAGTTAGATTAGGAGTTAAATGCACTTTTGTAAATCTCATAACACTGCTGTCTATGAGGGATCCAAGACTTCCTGGTCACGTTGACGCGCGGGTTGATTTTATTTAACCCTTCAAATGCCAAAAAGCCGAACTAGTTCGCCTTTTTGTCGGCTAGCGACGCAATCCGGAGTGCCGATCCTGAACTAGTTCTAGAACTAGTAGCGACGCACGGCTTTAGTCCTTACCTGTGAGCTGATTATTGAAGCTGTATATGGTCCGAGGGCCGCCGTTGTTTACCGCGAACGCCGTCGTTGTTTTCCGCGGATTTATTCAATGTAATCCAATGCAGATGGCCAACTATAAGCCCCATTTCTCAGATTTTATGCTTTTCCGGAAGTGGACAGCCTTTATTCGCGGCCAAATAGCCGAAAAAAGTGCTTCTAACAATAACATTGGCCTAGAGGAAATGAAAGCCAAGGCCTTCCTTCCGGCATAGTGATGACACGCACGCAAGTCATCGCGCACGTCAATGCAGGGCAGGGCTTGCACAGCTATAAAGTTATTACTTATGGGCCCTCACTTGGCCATTCAGCAGGAGTTGGCGACATCTAGTGGTGGCAATAGATGTGTTCATTTTATTTTTATCGATCACCATTAACCGTTAGTGCTTTACCCATCATCATCAGACAGACAGTCAGAACTCACCCAGTGCGGCCACGGCGTACAGGCAGTTGACGATGCTGAAGTTGTCGAACTTGCTGCAGTCGCTGACGATGCTGTCGCAGAGCGAGTGGAAGTCTGGCTGCTCCAGGACCAGCCTCCGTCCCTCTGCCTCCTCCAGCGTCACACTGCTGAGGCTGCTGACGCTGCTGCTGTCCTCACCGCCCAGCGCCGGCGCCTGGGGGGTTGTTAGAACAGGTAGACATTATAGTGTATTATTATTTTATGCTTTAACTATTGAAAAACAGCAGATATACAAGCTCACAGCGCTGCGAGCTTGTAGATCAGCTATTTTTGAAAAATTTTGAAAATTCGAATTTTGACCCAATTCTATAAGTGTCTTTTGAATCCTGCTAAGATTTTTTGAAAAACCTATGTTTCTATGTCAGCAATATGGCTCGCCATCGTCAAAGAAAAGGTCCTTTTCACTTAACTGGAGCTCAGTTAGTCTGTTCTTGAGAGACTACTATGTCAGTGGTTCTCAAACCTTTTCATGTGAAGGACCCCCAAAATGATATTTATTTGGCCACGGACCCCCATCTCAAAATATTTAGTTCCAGGGACCACACAGAAGCAAAATTTGAGTTACAAACGTTTGCTTTAAAAATACATATATTCAAAGATTTGCACACATTTTCACGACTTTTTCAAAAATAGCAGATGTACAAGCTGTGAGCTTGTATATCTGCTAATTTTCACTGGATAAAGAAGCATTCAATAACTCTAGGCCTAAATGGGTTAACAAATAAGATGCCCAGGATTATTCAACATTTCATGGACAGGTGCCCATGGCAAACTGCCATTTCTGCCAGTCTTTTGAAGGGCTGGCAAAAAAGTAAATGTAATCCGAGTATGTCCTGTTCATTTTCACGATAGTATTTTCTTTCAGCCAGGACAGTTTTCTAACAATCGCGGGCCTCATTGCTTTTGTAACGGCCGGTAGAGAAGGCCGCGTTTTAAACATGAAGGTGATTTAAAAGTTAGATTAGGAGGGAAAAAATGCACATTTGTGCAGCAGCGTTACACTGAAGTGAATGGGTGTTTATGCACATTGTGCAGCAGCGTTAAACTGAAGTGAATGGGTGTTTTCTTTTTTTTTCTTCACCGCGGTAGCTTTGTACAGTAGCTACCCATTAATACAGTTTACTGTACAAACGCGCCGAACGCGCAATGGGCACACAGAGACTGCTAAAATTTAGCAAATCTTTGAATCTTTCTCTTGATCTTTGGAACAAAGTATTTTCAGATGGGGGGTCGGCTGTCAAATACATATCATTCTAGAGGTCCTTGGCATTAAAAACTTTGAGCGCCACAGATAAAGAAACACAGATAAAGAAACGGGCATCTCAGAAAACCACCAGCCTGGGTGCCAGCCTGTTCGCTCCGTTCCGTGATTTATTTTGTCTCTCTCCGCATCACAGTCTGGAAATGAATCTGATTGGGTGTAGGGCTGCACGGTTAATCGTTTTCAAACCGAAATCGCGATGTGAAATGTCGCGATTAGCGAATCGCAAAGGCCGCGGTTTTGGCGATTTTCTGCGAAGTTGACTTCCCAAGCATTATGCAGACGTTTTAATTTTAGAAATCCGTTCATAATTGACTAAGGAATGATCAAATCAAACTGTGGTGTCTTTCTTTGCGCATCGCCGGCCGCACCGAGGATTAGCATTACAGGTTGCTCCAATCTCCTCAGAGGAGAGGAGCCAAGCCATGAGGCATGACACTGTCTGTCTAACAGCATGTAAACGTGTATGATCCCTTCCAACGGAGTACTCCATGGCTACAGGTAGTGAATGTTCTGGTAATCATTATAAATATAACATCCTTAAATCCTTGTGCATAGATTAAATGCTCCCGTTTGTCGTAAGCTGAAAGTGAAAGTGATTTCAGTGCAACGGTGGCTGCTCCTCCTCCTCCACACATGAAACGTATGGCGTGTCTTAGGGTGCATTTTTTTGCCTTGATAAAACTTAAGCAAGGCAGCGACATACAGTACTTTCTTCCTTGACAATAATGAGGCAGACAAAACCATTACTGACATTTTGCTGAATATAAAAACGTTTTATATTGCTAAAGCAAAATAAAAGGTAATCTTTTGGAAATATAACTGAACTGAATCAAACCATTTACATGATTGCCAATTAGCCTAGTTAATAATAATCAATTTATTTTTAAATGTATTACACAATAAATATTCAACGGAAGCTTGACCTAAGGTAGCGAAATGATTTTCCTATGGTTAAAATAATTTATTATATCCTTTTAACAAAATCACTTATCCTACCTTGAAATACATATATAAATACAGGGGTTAAGGTTCTCCGTCCTGGGGATGGATTTCCGTCCTGAGGAGTCTCTAGGGGCCATTTATGAGATCGAGGCAGATTTGCCAAAAAAGAGAAAACAAAAAATGGGGGTGGGGGGGTGTAGCCATGGCCGTGATGTTAATAACATGACCGAAATCGTCAAAATGCAGCATAATACTTGCTAGTCAAGTCAAAATAAATTTCCGTCTTAGGATTTTTTTTTTTGCTTTAGCCCCTGTAAATATCGCGAATAAAATCGCAATCGCAATATTAGTCAGAAAAATCGCAATTAGGTTTTTTCCCAAAATCGTGCAGCCCTAATTGGGTGTTGTTCCAACGAATCAGAGCAGGGTTAGGGTAGCTACGTCATCAGCCAGCCAATACACACTGGTGTATTTGTCCCGTCTCGCATCACAAACCAATCGGAAGCCGCGGTGGCTGGAAAGCCGTGTTCTATGTCCCGCCTCCCCTTGGAGATATGAGGATTTCCAGAGACAAAACAAATGGCGGAACGGAGCGAACAGGCTAGAAAACCACTAGGATTTAGAAGACATTTGTAGGTATTTTTCAGATCTTAATGGGTTTACTAGCAAACCTGCTCTGAAAACCAATTAAAACTAACTGAATTGGAAAAGAAAACTGTCAAAACGAACTAAAACCAAACTATAATGTAAAGTCCAAAACCATCGTAACCGTGGTCACCTGTGCTGCTGCTGCTGCTGTGGTGTTCCCAGCTCCACTGCTGCCCAGCGACACTTCTGGACCCCCGCTCCCACTACTGAGGCAGAGACAAAACATTTATACCAGTTAACATATGCCGTTTCTAAAGCAGCTAAAATAGTGGATCTACAAGCCTGGAGACGTGTTGAGAGCTCGTAGATTTTCACCATTTGTTTTGGGGGCAAAAACAGATGTCTTATATTTCAAGTAATGTTTCGCATATTCTGCAACTTTCCGCAATTTCACTGCATAAAATAATAAATAAAACCTGCATATTCCATAGCGAAATCATGTTTTTTTGCTCACATAATCAATGATTTTAGTCAGCATAATCAAGGATTTCTGCCCGTGTTTTTTCTGGAGGGTCAATTTAAAACAACAACAACAAGGAACAGCTCAAAGCTACACCAACCTTGGCGCGGGCCCCGCCGGTGCCCCCCCTGGTGGCGGAGGCGGGCTCTGCAGCAGCTGGCCTATCTTCTGCAGGGCGATGGGGTAGTGGTTGTGGGAGATCTTGCCGGGGTTCTGGGTGAGCCAGCGCAGCACCTGCATTTATGTCATTCATTTAGACCAGTGGTTCTCAAACTAAACTCGGCACAAAAAGAAAGGAAACTTGACTTCGGTCCATTATATCTCCCCTTTAATAATACCAATTGGTATTGTGTTTTATATCATTTTTATCGTTGATTTGTCCCCTTTACAACGAGGTATAGCTTGTAAGCATCGGGCATTCAGGGCATGAGCTACACAGCCAAACGTGTGGGTAGTGCCGACCAACATTTTGCCAAAATGGCTTGCAATACTGTTCTGCTGGCATTTACTCGTTTTGGGCTGCCTTGATACTGAGCTTAAAATTAACAAAGTGTAAAAATGGCCAATATGTGTATTTTTTCTTCCTTATTACTGTGGGAGAGTGCAATCATTCAATGCACCAAGCAACAAAGGTGAACAACAGAAGAACAGTATTGCAGGCCTGCCAGGCCATTTTGTGCATGTGGTTTTTCTTTTTGGAGGGGCGCTACCCACACGTTTGGCTGTGGTGCTCATTCCACGAATACCATATCCTTACAAGCTGTACCTCGTTGTAAAGGTGACAAATCAATGATAACAATGATATCAAACACACCATACCATTTGCTTAATTAAAGGGAAGATATAAGGGACCGAAGTCAAGTTTCCTTTCTTTTTGTGCTGAGTTTAGTTTGGTTGCAGTTCCCCCTATATGTATGTGTGTGTGTGCGTGCTTCCTTGTCATGGGCAGGTTGTCTGTGGAAATGAACGCTGGCACTGTTTTGTGTCACCCAGCGCAGGTGACACAAAACAAAGTTGCAACTAACATTTCTCTACCGAAAATAAGTACCTGCGTGTGAGGTTTGTTAGCCAAAGCTCGTTTGGCATCAAAACTGTGGGATAATCTGAAAGAAAGAGTCTCATCTGCAGCAGGTGAGCTGTGTGTGTCTGTGTGTGCAAAATGCTATTGTAATACTATGGGTTCTTGATGTTGAAAAGCTCCAAGCAGATTACTTGTTCCCCCTTCTCTGCAGCAGTATAGAAGACCCAAAAGAGAAATTAGACATTTGCCCACTACCCAAACTAGTGAAAATAGCAGATCTACAAGCTCACAACATGTCGCTATACGCAGTGTTGTGAGCTTGTAGATCGGCTATGTTCACTACTTCTAAAATGTGTTTTCTAATTTATGGAATTTCTTAGATTTTTATTTTAGTTATTCATAACTAAATCATGAAACAAAATGTAGGAAACAATACATTAAAGGACCCATAAAAATAATTCTGTGACTCACAAATGGGACCCAGTGTTTGGGAACCAGTGTTGTAGACTATGTACAGTCTACATGGCAAGCCATGGGTTTATTATATAATATATATATATATATATATATATATATATATATATATATATGGTTGAAGCATTATGTCCTTATGCAATGTTACAGTATGTAACCTGATGCAGATGTAAGAACTGTTGTGTGTGTAATGTATTGTGTGTTATAGGTATAACTGTCTGAGTGTCTGTGACTGCCAAAATGCAGTTTTCTATGCATTTCAGGGGTTTTGACCCCCCTCAAAACCCCTAGTTTTTTTAATCTCTGGGGGTTGGCAACCCTAAGCATTACGTACCTCGTCAGGCTGGCGGGAGCGTTCGATCAGCCTCTTCATGGTGAAGAAGGTGTCGTAGCTCATCTTCTCGTGGATGAAGTTCCACGTCTTCTTCTTCTGGTGATGATGCTGCTGCTGCTGGGCGCTGTGCAGCGGGCCGCCAGAGGGGGCGCCAGAGGCCGCCGCCGTGCCGTAGTGGTGGTGTTGATGTTGGTGGTGGTGGTGGTGAGGCGGGTGGGGGTGGTAGTGTGGGTGGGGGTGAGGGTGAGGCGGGGGGGGCAGGGAGGACAGGTGGGGGGGCAGCTGGGGGGGCGTGTAGTGGTTGTGGTGGGAGTGGGCGGGCCTACGGATGGAGAAGAGAGACGTGCAAACAACATTAAAACCCATTTAGGCCTAGAATTATTCAATGCTTTAACCAGTTAAAAATAGCAGATCTACAAGCTCACAGCGAGGCACTCGGTGCCGCGCTGCGAGCTTGTAGATCTGCTATTTTTTAGAAATCAAACTTAAAGGGATACTTCACTTTCAAAACAACTTTTGGTCATTTTATTGTCTAATCAGGCTATTAAGAACACCCTGAACAGTTTTTAATTTACTTGATTCAATATTAACACATTCACCGTCTTAAGAATACCTTCGTACTCCCTCTTGCCATTTGTCTCCATAGACTTCCATGTAATTCATAGAGCACGGATCATGCACACTAGGGATGCGAATCTCGACCACTGAGGCGATACGATACGCACCTCGATACACTGCCAACGATACGATATAATTGCGATACATTGAAATCCTGCCGATACGATACATCACAATTCACTCCTGTTCCCGATACGATGCGATACGATTCACGATTCACCACGATTCAAGCCCACATCCCAAAATTTACAAAACATAGCGACTAAAAATGTATGAAATTTAAATTCAAGGCAATTTATTGTTTCACTGTAGTACTAGGCTCTGTCTAACAACCCAACATATAGTATTCTGGGAGAACACAAAGCTGCTGGCTATTGTAGAATTGTTTGATAACTAATCATATAGAAGGCCTATGTCATTATTAGTATATGTCTTCAACTGGGGGTCAGGGACCCCAATCCAGGGTTATTACAGGGGGCCTGCCAAATATTTGTGTGATACTTACAGTAGGCTATAATGCCTCGCCTACAGCGAGGGTCCCTGCTTGATCTCTGTCTGAGCTAAGGGGTCCTTGACCTGAAAAACAATAAAGTCCCTCCCTGGTTTGTATATTATATTATATGATATTATATGATATTATATTATATTATATTATATTTGATCCAGGATTATGCATTTTTATAGACAAAATGTTTTAAAACAGACCTACAAGCTCACAGCGCGTCGCATCAACGACGCATTGTGAGCTTGTAGGTCTGCTATTTTAGGTGCGACACCCTTGTACTGCGAAGTAGAAATTTTTTTTGTTATCAATTATTTTTATTTTCCATAACATAAAATTAGAGACATACATATGAATAGAACAAGAAAAAGTAAAACATTAATCAAAAGAAAAATGCAATTAACAGACAAACACAAACAATAGCAAAACAAGAAAAGGAAAAAGAAAACCCACCCACCCCCTTTCCCCGGACCAACACGGAATGTACAATAGTGCATGCCTGTGCTAGGCTGTTACCACTATATAGTGATTTCTTGAATCATAGCCTTAAGCTTATCTGCAATGTCCGACCACATATTAATGTTTTCTTCTTTTGCTCCGTGTAACCTTGCTATCGACTGCTCTAAATATACTATATCTAGAAAGGTTAAGGCCCACTGGCGAAACGTTAACGTATGAGGAGGTTTCCACCGCGTAGCTACCATCTTCTTCGCCGCCGTTAATCCAGCAAAGAAGATGCGCTTGCGTATATTGTTTAGTTGCAACTGTGAGACGTCATTTAATAAAAATAAAGAAGGAGAAGATATGATATTAATACTAAAAATAGTTGAAAGTTTTGAGGCAACCATATTCCAGAATGACGACACATTTGGGCATTCCCAAACCATGTGAAGGAAGGTACCAATACTATTTGAGGCGCAGAGAGTGCAGTTGGGATTATTCAAAATCCTCATAGCACATAGTCTGCGGGGAGTTAAATAAGTCCGATGAACAAAATTTAAATGAATTTGTTGATGGTCTGGATTTCTAGAAGATAGCCTAATGTTAGACCACACTGTGTCCCAACAAAAGTCAGGGTCCAAATTTGGTACATCATTCCTCCAAACAGTATCAACAGATAGGGGCCCATAACTACAGTCTAATAAAAAACCATAGAGGGTGGAAACCAAACCTCTTGTTCTGTTACCATCACAGATAAACTCATGGAAGGGGTGCAATCTAAGGGGAGCTTGCCATGGGACCCCATAGGTCCTCATGGACAATCTCAGTTGGAAGTAGAAAAAAAGGGTATTTCCAGGCAGATTGAAGATGTCACACAAATCTCGAAAAGGTCGTAAACCATTTCTATCAAATAAGTCCCCTAATGTACGAATCCCCTTAGCCCTCCACCTTGGAAAGCGAATGGGGCGATCCTCGATTAAAAGTCTTTGATTATTGAACACTGGGGAAAATAAGTTCCATTTACAATCAATCTTACACATCTTTTCAGCTGCTCTCCATACTGCCACTAAATGAGAAATGATAGGTCCAAAGCGAACTTTGCATTGATGTGTAGTTATGTTTGAATAGATAAGATCTCTCAATTCAACAGGCTGCACTAAACTCTCCTCAAGCTCTCTCCAAGAAACCTTATTTGCTGGGTTAAACCAATTTAAAAGGGGGCGGAGCGTGAAGGCCCAATAATAAAATTTAAAGTTGGGCAATGAAAGGCCGCCATCATCTCTAGCACGCTGTAATAGAGAAAGTTTAAGACGAGGGCGTTTCCCTTTCCACACAAACTTAGATATCGAAGAGTGAAGCTTATTCCAGTATTGCGGCGGTGGTGGCAAAGGGAGCATAGAGCTTACAAAGTTAACCCTAGGAAGAACATTCATCTTTATGATTGAAACTCGAGCTTGGAGAGAGTTGGGCAAAGATGACCATCTATCTAAATCAAGACAAATCTTATTTAGAGTGTCACCATAGTTGTTCTTAACAATAGCCTGAAGAGAGGGGAAAATATCTATGCCAAGATATTTGAATTGGCTTACTACTGGGATTATGGGCGGCAGGATAGCAGATCTCATCTGATCATTTAGAGGTAGAAGGGCTGACTTCGTCCAATTAATTTTGTAGCCGGAAATGGAACTGAACTGATCAAAGATTTGAAGGACATGAGTAATTGACTGTGGTGCATTCTCAATGAACAGTAGAATATCGTCAGCATATAGGGAAATGCGATGCTGTGTGTTGTTAATCGAAACAGGAGTAATATCTGCAGACTGACGCACTGTCTGAGCCAAGGGTTCGAGTGAAAGTGCGAAAAGGAGAGGACTAAGGGGACAACCCTGCCTCGAAGATCTGCCAATCGTGAATAGCGGCGAACAGATCTTACCGGTTAGGACCATCGCTGACGGATTAGAATAAAGTACTTTAACAAAATGTATGAATGAAGCACCAAATCCCATTTTATCTAGTACAGCCCACAGGTAAGACCATTCCAGACGATCAAATGCCTTCAACGCATCGAGCGACAACACTGCGGCGGGGGTCCTCAGCTCCTTAGCCCTATCGATGATATGCAATAGTCGTCTAGCATTATCAGAGGCTAGTCTAGTTCCTATGAAACCTGTCTGATCACAGTGTACTAAGGTGGTCATAAAACCCTGCAAGCGACGCGCAAGCACCTTAGCAAAAACTTTTAGATCAGAATTCAAAAGTGAAAGCGGTCTATAGCTTGCGCAATCTGTGGGATCCTTGTTCTTCTTCAACAATAATGATATAATAGCTACATTCACATCCCTGGAGAAAGAGCCACTTTCAATTGCATATCGAAACATGTCTAGCATCAGCTGACCTAGATCTTCCCAAAAGATGGCATAAAGTTCAGGGGGTATCCCATCCAAACCAGGCGACTTGCCCCTACGCATTGCGAGCACAGCTTCCTGTAATTCCGCCAGATGGAGCGGTCTATCTAAGGCTTCCGCATCCGCCTCGCTAAGGGTTGGTAACTGTATGTTGGATAAAAAATTATTGCATACTGCATCATCGTGAATGACCTCGGAGGTGTAGAGCTCATCATAAAAAGCACGAAACGTGGCATTGACCTCTTTGGGTTCTGTAACCATGGCTCCCGTTGTTGATTTGACACTAACAATATCAGCAAAATGCTCATTGGATCTAAGACGTAAAGCCAGTAAGTGACTGGGTCTTGCACTATTAAAATAGTAGTTTTGCCTTGTGCGTTTCATTTGAAATTCTGAGCGGCGCTTGAGAATGGAGTTAATTTCTTTCTTAACTAGCTCCCTCTGAGTTGCTGTACTAACATCAAAGTTATTTTGGAGAGAATTATCCAAAGTAGAAAACCGAGATTCCAATTCCACCAGTTTGGCTGACCTTAATTTTCTCTGAGTGGACGCATAGAGGGTTGTATTACTCCTGATAAAGCCTTTAATTGCATCCCAAAGAATTCTGGGATCCTCAACTGAGCCTGTATTGATATTTATAAATTCACGCAAACCAGTTTGAAACTGAGCTACAAATGCCGCATCGCGCAGCAGTGTGGTGTTAAACCGCCATCTAGGAGCTCTATCTATAACCTGTTTCAGTGAAGCAACACACAGCACCGCCTTGTGATCCGAGAGTGACATTGGGAGCAACTCTACCTTGGCAATTTTATGAAACAAGCTAACAGGGGCAAAAACGTAATCGATCCTAGAGAATGAAGCATGCCTACCCGACAGAAAAGAAAAATCTCTAACCGTTGGGTTCATTAAACGCCAGATGTCGAGTAAGCCAGTTGAGTTTGCCCAAGCACGTAGTTCTGCAGACGCTAGTGCTTGTTCTCTGCTTTCTACCCCAGTGGATCTATCTAGGTTATGTTGCCATGTTGCATTGAAGTCAGCACCAACAATGATTTTGAAATCCGTCAGTTCCAATAAGGTTTTAGTTAGTAATTTGTAAAACTCTTTGTCTAAAACATTTGGAGCATACACAGAGACTAGTGCTAGCATTTTACCCTCCAAGCGGATTTTAGCAACAGCTATCCTCCCGTCACTGTCAGACCAATCACCCAAAGAATCCAACCTAAGGTTACGTCTAGCCAATATGGCTACTCCCTTGGTTTTGGAAGAAGCAGCTGAAAAGGCTAAAACACGATAATGTTTATTAGCCAATCGGTTGGAATGCTCTTTTAAAAGATGAGACTCCTGTATAAATGCAAAGTCAATTGATTTAGATCGCAAAACCCCCAAAATGCTGGTTCGCTTATGCGGTATATTCGCTCCCCTTACATTGAAACTTAGAAATTTATATTCTGTCATAATTGTGGTTCAAACCATACGCACAGCAAGCACAGTAGAACATTTTAGAATTTCCTAGTTGGTCCCTCACAACAAACCTTCCCAACAGAAAAACAAAACAACCCCAAAAGGAACAGAAAGGAAAAAGCAACATCAAACGAACATAAAAAAACACATAACATTGAAGCTTGAGGGGGAAAACCCCATTAGCATCAGAGTGCACAAAAACAGTTCCCCACCCCATCAACCTATTAGTCAACCTTCATTTCACTCTGTCAGAGAGTGCAAACAAGTAACTGCCCAAAAGTAACCATACATTGCCCTCTGGTGGTTATGTAAATATATAACAGATCACCAAAGTAAAAACAACAACAACAAAAAAGTGCCTTCTTGTGGCTGAATAGCTCTCAAACATTCCATCAGCTCAAATTATGATCAATCTCCCCACTTCATATCACTTAAATAAATGAGAATGGTATGTTAACATTTCTAGTAAAGAAGGGGGAGAGAAAAAAGAAAAGAATAAAGGGAAAAAAAAAAAATTGAGGGGACTATAACAACTGTAATAATAATAATCAGTCCAGCATTAGGCCCACTTAGAATGTGATAAAGCCCTATAAGCCACGCTAATGCAAATAACCAAACACTTGTGACAGATAAGTGGAAATAAGGCTGTCACCACGACAAGGCACTAATATAATATTAATAATAAAAATAAATAAAAAAGGAAATCAGTGTATATGATATAAAAATATATGCACTTACATATGTAGTTAGAAATAGAAATTAAAAGCACATCCGGGGGGCCATATGCAGCAAAGCACACACAGTGTTAATGCATACTGCGCCACATACAGCCCCCCCATGCATCCATGCATACAAACCACAATTACTAATTAGAAGGGGGAAAAAAAGGAAAGAAAAGAAAAGTCTGTATACATAAGTATTTACATAAAACACAGTTATGTATGATCAGGAAACCATATACAACACAGCACACATAATGCATACTGCGCCATATACAGCTCCCTGTACATGCCCAAAAGGCCAGTGCAAACTTAGATAAATGTCAATCATATTAGTTAAGTCTGTTTCCGTCTTAAACAGTAAACTACCATACTTCAAACAGTGAACCTACCCAATCACGACTACAAAATAAATATCCCAATACAGAGCTCCCCTCTCCCCCCATCAAGAAATTAACATTTTAACAAGTAAATTAACATTTTAACAAGTAAAGTAGGTAAATAACTACCCCCCCCCCCCCCCCCCCAGACAGCGGATCCACAAGCACGTAGAGCCAACGCGCCACGAGATCGTACATCCGCCAGCTATTGAGATTAGAAAAAAAAAGGAAAAAAAAGAACGAGTCAATGAGCCAGGGAGAGAGAGAGAGAGAGAGAGAGAGAGAGAGAGAGAGAGGAGAAGCAGAGATAGGTAGAGAGACATAGAGAAAGGGCGGGAGAGCGAGTGGTCTCTGGAACCGCGGAGCCTTCACAATTTAGACCATATTATTTATATCTGTTTCACCTTAAACAGTAGGCTACATTACTCAATACAAAGGCCAAAGCCCAGTCTCGCCCTCCTACCCGAAAAAGTAGCGTTTTAGGCGGCATAAACGAACCATAAACTAACAACCAACATAGCCGCCATTACCTAACAGAAAGAGAGAGAGAGAGAGAGAGAGAGAGAGAGAGAGAAAGACACACACACACACACACACACACACACACACACACACAGCGAGAGAGAGAGCCAGAGAGAGAGAGAGAGAGAGAGAGAGAGAGAGAGAGAGAGAGAGAGGGAAAGCCGAGATAGATAGAGAGACATAGAGGGAAGACGATAGAGAGAGCAGGCTCCGTCCAAACCGCGACACGGAACACGTTAGACAAAGCCTAACAGAGAGAGATAAAACCCTCTAGACCTATATAGTAAGCAGCACAACGCTCAATAAGAGCAAAGAAAAGGAATACAATAATAACAAGAACAATGTCCATTATATTCAAACAAAAAAGACAGTGAATTATGCTTATAGCTTTAGCAGCCCTAAATCCTCTCTCCTTGCGGTAACCTAAATTAAAACGAGTAACACCCATCTGCTTACAGATCTTGTTAAAAAATAAAACAAATAAAATAGGTATTATGAAACGAAACACTTGAAAACACAACGTCCAGTCAGATGATGAGTCCAAAACAATAAGTAGGCTTACATTAACAACTCACCCTTTGGGGAGGAGGAGGAGGAGAGAGTGAGGAAAGAAAGACGCTGCGTAAAAGTCATCTCCAAAGTCCCAGCCAGCTTACCAACAGTCCATTAAAGGCAAAAGGATATCACATCGGCAGAATGTGTTTGAAAGCACGCGATCACGAAAGCAAAAGTGTCCCTGGTAAAAGTTAGTTCTCTGTAACTGTCGTCTCATCATCCTGCGTAGCTAGAGTCTCGTCCGCAGCACCTGGAGTCTTGAACTTATCCTTGCAAAAGGCCAGAGCTTCCTTGGGTGAGTTGAAAGTAGAAGTCGCCTCATCCACGGTTATCCAGAATTTGCTCGGGTGCCTTATTCCGTATTTAACCCCTTCCGCGGTGATGGAACGTAGGAATTCCTTTACTGGCCCGAAAGCTGCCCTTCTCTTCGATGTTTCAGCAGACCAGTCGGGGAAAATATACACCTTTTTGCCATTGTATGTCAGTTGGCCTGCTTTCCTGGAGAGCTGGAGTATGCGTTCCTTTACCCGGAAAAAATGGATCCTTGCCAGGAAAGCCCTTGGCTTATCAGAACGTGGATTGCCGGTCCGATGAGCACGATCCACCTCCGGGGGGGAGTCGGGAAACTCGTCGGGGAATGTTTTCTGCAAAAAAGACTGGATAAAGGCCACTGGGTCAGCCTTTTCTAGCCCAGGAGAGATCCCAATCACTCTTATGTTGTTCCTACGACTCCGGTCTTCTGCTATGACGAGCTTCTCCTCCAGATTAGCACATCTTCTCTCCAATTCAGTGATACACATCTGCAAACTGTCCATGGAGGAACCAAAGTTCTCAATGGCCTCCCCCTGTTCAGCCACGGTCGTGTTCAGCGTGGCGACTGCAGGACGCAGCTCCTTTCCGAAGTCATCAATCTTCTTCAGTAATTTCTTCTCCAAGCCAAGCATCATGGGTTGAATAAAACCATCCATAAACTCTTTCAGTGATTCCTTGAGGACCTCGCGCAGCATGCTCTTTGTAACCGGAGCGTCAGCGTCGCCCTGCATTGCGCCGGCCATGTTGTCGGCGTTTGCGGTCGGAGACCTGGTACTCCTCGACCTCGTGTTAATCGTATTCGGCATGAAACACGAAACAACTGCAAAAACAGACGCTCACCAGTGTTTTGGGCGTTTAAAGTCTCAAAAGAACTATAAAGGCAGTAAAAAATGGGCTTAAAAAATGTGAAAACTATGCACCTCCACAGAGCTCAACAAACGCGTCCTACTCGGTCGCCATCTTGTCGGAACTCCGTTATTCCCTGCGAAGTAGAAATTAGGCTTCTTTCCCAGAGCAGAACTAGCAGCAGAGAAAGTGAGAGTTGCTTGCATCAACAGGAAAGTTGTAGAACAGTGACAAATACTTTGTTTTAAACGCAAGCAGTAGTCCTACAACACCCAGCAACATGTTTGTTGTTTGTGTGCAGTTAATATAGCGCAGAAGATGATCTCAATCAATTGTCCATCGGAGATTCGCTAAGAAACGGCTGTTGATTACATATCACTCAGGCTGTGCTACTCTGTGACAACAATCAGCGCAGCGGACTTGGATGTTATAAAGCTAAGTACTGTACTACTAATCTTGCATCTTTTTAACCCGTGGGGCTGCTAATTTGTCTGTGTTGATTAACTCGCATTTCGCTGCACTGTCTGTCTCCCTGGTTGCCTGCATGCAGACAGAGTGCAGATGTTGTCCGTCTGTCCGAGTCGCAGCTCGCGTTAAAGACTGGCTTTTGGGGAGGGGGCTGAACGGCTGATGATGGTGCATTCATGGCGCCTCGGAAACACAGGATAGAATGAAATACTATATGGAAAAACCGATACAATCGCGGAATTTACCGATCCAGACACTCACGTTACGATCCATCACGATTTCAGCCGTCTATTGTACCGGTACACACTGAATGAACCGATTCACTCGTGTCGCGCACGTTTGTATCGCGATTACGATCCGTACCGGTATATCTTCGCATCCCTAATGCACACCCATGCCTAGATAATGCACGACGTGTGTCCACATTGCTCACAGCTTTCAAACAAAAACATCCGAATGGAAATCCGTTCAGGCATTCATGAGATACCAGCCATTATGTTTTCCTAAAATGTAAACAAAGATGGCTGCCATGTTTGAAAGATGGGGTTGCTATGGGGGTTAAACATGCAATTTCGCAATTGATATCATGCCTACTACATTTCTGGGGTCAATTTTTTTTTTTTCTTTTTTTTTTTTTTTGAAGTTACAATGGGTGTGTATGTGGAGAAAAGCCCATAAGGTGTTTCCCTGTTGAGAGTGGAATATCCCTTTAAGCCCTGTATGGGAAGCCGGCTTCCCATAACCAGTCACACAACTGTTTTTGTTCTGTTATTGGTCAATAAATCTATAGAGACAAAATCAAATTACAATTTCAATGTTGATTCTGCTACAGGGGCCCTACAGCACATATAATCAGCTGCCATTGTATTTTTCATCCATGCATTACTCATATTACATTATTATTACACATTATTTTTACTTGTTTTCATAGTTTTTCACCCTATACTTTTACATTACTAATATTACAGCACTGCTCTCACTAAAACATCTATATATACTGTAGATATACAGATATACAGCGCGAGGCGTTGTGAGCTTGTAGATCGGCTATTGTAGGGGAAAAAGAGCAGACTAAGTACAGAGTGAAAGGTCAAGTTTATTAATTATTGACGGTTCAAATTGTTAAATATCTGAAAACACAATAATTGACATGAATCCAAAATACACTGATGATTGTGCTGTCAAACAATGAAACTATATGGAATCTATGAACAGGTTGTGGGGGTCCCTGCTTCATCTCTCTCTCAACTAAGGGGTCCCTGCTTCATCTCTCTCTCAACTAAGGGGTCCCTGCTTCATCTCTCTCTCAACTAAGGGGTCCCTGCTTCATCTCTCTCTCAACTAAGGGGTCCCTGCTTCATCTCTCTCTCAACTAAGGGGTCCCTGCTTCATCTCTCTCTCAACTAAGGGGTCCCTGCTTCATCTCTCTCTCAACTAAGGGGTCCCTGCTTCATTTCTCTCTCAACTAAGGGGTCCCTGCTTCATCTCTCTCTCAACTAAGGGGTCCCTGCTTCATCTCTCTCTCAACTAAGGGGTCCCTGCTTCATCTCTCTCTCAACTAAGGGGTCCCTGCTTCATCTCTCTCTCAACTAAGGGGTCTCTGCTTCATCTCTCTCTCAACTAAGGGGTCCCTGCTTCATTTCTATCTCAACTAAGGGGTCCCTGCTTCATTTCTATCTCAACTAAGGGGTCCCTGCTTCATTTCTATCTCAACTAAGGAGTCCTCGGCCTGAAAACGTTGAAGACCCCTGGTATACACCAAGTAACCAGGAGTCAGAGATAGGGATGGGGCTCGTTATTTTTTATTGATAATGAGCAGCTTATTGACCCAGCTTATTGAGCCAGGCTTTTATCCAGCCCACGTAGCGTTTTTTAATATTTAGTGGAAAGATGTGTGATGGCAAATTCAGGATATAGCTGGTATCTTCTTTTTTTATTGGCCAGTTGTTGTGAGCTTGTTGCTGACAAATATCATCATGAAATCATTAAATATCATTAAAACAATCATTCATTAGTGTGCAATAAGTGTTAAATGTCGTTGTATTATGGATAGTAGATTGTTTAAACATGACATCATGGGCCGCTATGCTCGATAACAAGCTTGATTAGCCCAAAGCTTATTGATACTCTAATAGGGTAGTCAATAAATCTGTTATCGGGTTATCGAGCTAGGGCTCCATCCCTACGGCCGGAAAAATGCGTACATACGCGCGTACTGTCCGTGAAGACGCTTGCGTATGCGTAAACGCTCCAGGCTACACCAAGGAGGGAGTATATATGAGGAAGACCAGATAGTCTGTGTACAAAACGCATACGCGTGCTTAAAAATAGAACCGATCCTATTTTTAGGGAATGCGTATCCGTGGTTCGCGCTATCCGTACGCCTGGTGTAGCCGGCTGAATTGATATACATTGGATCTATCCAAAACGTGCATACGCGCGCACGACCCGCATACGCACTGACGCGCGCAAAACGGCTTGGTGTAGCCCGGCCGTTAGTCAAAGAGGTGCCATGGGGGGTACCTGGTATGATGGTGGGCTTGGGGTCTGCCCTGGTAGACGGGGAAGGAGGCCTGTGGTGGGGGGTGATGGGGGGGGTGGTGGGGGTCCAGGGCTACGCCCCCCAGCCTCCGCCCGGGCTTAGCCCCTCCTCCTCCTCCTGCTCCTCCTCTGTCTACGCCTCCTCCGCCTAGGGATGCAAATGATCCATTCGTTACATGTGCCTGCCATGCAATGGCAAAACACTTACCCAAAACCCCATTGACTTTCAATGGGGGAAAACTGAAAGAAAACTGAACATTTGGCGCCACATTACTCTGGCATACTTTTTGCGTAGGAACGTGATTTCTTTAAAACGTTCACACGACTTTGGACTTTTTAGACGGCCAATAGGGACGAGCTGTAATTGTTGATTTGTAGCCCCCTCATAAGTCTTCCAATTGGCTGAGCTTTAAACAGCCATAACTCCAGTTTGCAGCATGGCACCATCTCGAAACTTGTGGTCTGGACTTAGACAGCCAATAGGAACGAGCTGTAATTGCTGAAGCCCCACCCCCTCTGTTTTCCTATTGGCCGGGCTTTAAACTGCCATAAGTCCAGTTTGCAGCATGGTACCGTATCGAAACTCAGTGCCTGTACTTAAGACGGCCAATAGGTACGAACTGTAATTGCTGAAGCCCCACCCCCTCTGTCTTCTTATTGGCTGGGATTTAAACAGCCATACCTCCAGTTCGCAGCATGGTGCCGTCTCAAAAATGTGTGTCTCGAGTCTCGACTTAGAGGGCCAATAGGGACAAGCTGTAATTGCTGAAGCCCCGCCCCCTCTGTCTTCCTATTGGCTGGGATTTAAACATCCATACCTCCAGTTCGCAGCATGGTACCATCTCAAAAATGTGTGTCTCGAGTCTCGACTTAGACGGCCAATGGGGACGAGCTGTAATCGCTGAAGCCCCGCCCCCTCTGTCTTCCTATTGGCTGGGATTTAAACATCCATAACTCCAGTCCGCAGCATGGTACCATCTCAAAACTTGGTGTGTGTACTTAGACGGCCAATGGGGACGAGCTGTAATCGCTGAAGCCCCGCCCCTCTGTCTTCCTATTGGCCGGGCTTTAAACAAAATAAATTAGATGAATTGTCAACATCCTCCTACCTCCTACTGTGGTGCCGTAGAGGCGAGCGGGGTACATGCTGCCGCCGGCCAATAGGGGGCAGCGGGGAGCAACGGAGGGAGGCCGGAGGAGGGAGGGGAGGGGGGGGGGGAGGGGAGGAGAGGGAGGGGAGGAGGGGCCGGCTGGAGCGCAGGCTCAGGACGAGGCGACGCCCAGACCGGACAAACTGCATAGTAGAAGACCTGGTCCACAACCAGGAAGAAACACGGAACACCTGGGGAGACAGGAGAGGAGAGGTGTTACCGGAAACAGCAAGACTCGCCATCTCTGCCAAATTGTGTCATGTCCATGTACAGACATATTGATGACCATCAATCAGGGGTGTTTTTATGTTTGTTTTTTTGTTTGTTTTTTGATCATGTCTCTTTCATTAAATAAAATGTGTGTGTTTTGTGTGATCATGGTCTTGCTTAATATGAATAAATGAACAGTACTTTACAACTGTGGCTCCGATGATGCATCTTTTACACTAGCAGCAGTTTGGATACTGTGTGTTTGGAGGGGGAGTGTTAGTTTATATTTGGACATGTGTTGTTGGGATGAAGTGCAGCTGGGAACTCAATGCTTTGTATTTGCCTATTAATTATTGTTCATTGATGCTGCCGTCCGCACCCGTTTTAACCACCCAAAAACCATAATAATTTACAGAAAAAAAAATAATAATCCAGAAATTGTCAAGAGTCTCCCCCCCCCCCCCCCCCCTGTGCCCACCCTGAAGTTGCCAGGACCAGCCTATTTCTCTGTTCTGGCTCCGCCCCTGCCATCAATATGTCCCTACATGGACAAGTGTGTCGGTGGCCCGATTTGGCCTTGTCCGTGGAAACATTGTTTTACATAACATTACAATGTTCTTATTTTGTTCATTTGTTCATAAGACTCAAATGAATGTCAGTCTCCAGGTTTTCTTCAGAAGGTGTATGACACTGATTTACTATGACACTGTGTATGTGTGGCACATCTGGGATGCATCAGGAGTGTATTTTCATTTTACGGGGGACTAATCGAGTACTTATACATTTAGTGGTGTTTCTCTGGAAACCCCCAATCTGACACAGAGGTCGCAAGGTTGATGGTGTCTCACACACACACACACACACACACACACACACACACACACACACACACACGCACACACACACACACACACACACACACACACCTAACTGACAAAACCATAGGATTGCATGTGCGGTGAGGAATAGCTGGTCTACACATCCACATAGGACAGGTTGTGCATACATAGAAGTTGTTTAAAGGTAATCACTCACTCACTCACTCACTCACTCACTCACACTCTCACACTCTCACACACACACACACACACACACACACACACACACACACACACACACACACACACACACAGAGTAAATAAGACAGACAGACACACCCACAGACAGACAGACAGAAGCATGCTACCAGTAACATCTCTAGGATCTGTGTGTGTGCCTCGCATCAGAACACATACAACCCAACAGTGTGTGTGTGTGTGTGTGTGTGTGTGTGTGTGTGTGTGTGTGTGTGTGTGTGTGTGTGTGTGTGTGTGTGTGTGTGTGTCAGTCAGCTGTAGGCGTTGCCTCACACTGTCACACAACCTTTAGCATTAGCATAAAGAGGCTAGTGCAGCTTCTTCTCATAGTGGATCCCAGGGTCTCTGTCTGTCTGAGGGTTACTTTATGGGGGTCTAAATGGACCCTCACAGGTCTGGTAACTCTGACAGGGTACAAGCGGGTCCATTTGGTTCCATTTGTACCCTGTCAGACTTAAAGGGAGGACCTTGAAATGTGAAGGTTTGAGACACACTGACTGACTGAGCTAGTAGGCTAGCTCTGCAGCTAGAAGCAAGCAGGCTAACCTTCACACACACACACACACACACACACACACACACACACACACACACACGCTGACAGCTCGATCCCACGCTGTCTAGTCTCCACTAAAACCAACCAACCACCGATTATTGATCGATATATGATATCGATTAGAATCGATCAGATAACGATAATCGATCATTGATGTGATGACACAGCTGTCATTACATCATCCCAGGTGTATTAAAAACCATGCTGTTGTTTCCATTAAAGTGTATTTTTACATCATTCGTGTCGTGTCTTAGCTCTGGTCTATTATAGTTAGAATGAGTTCTGTCACTTCTCCTGGACGCTACGTCACCGCTGAGCCCTGACTGCTCACCGCCGCGGCACAGACTCTGGTCTGTAGGAGAAATAAAACATACTATTCCGCTCGTCACCGAAACATATACTGTTCTATGAAGTTTAAAGCCTGCTTTTCTGTGGCAACACTCTGAGCCCCCTGACTCACCTCTAAAATACACTTTATGGACAGAAAAGATGATATTTTCCGATTTTTCCACCGGAGGTTTTAGCTACCCAACAGCGCCCTCTACCGACCTTGTCGATAGAAATGTCCATTGAGCAGATTTTCACCTTATGGTGAAATATCCTCTTTTCTGGGTCAAAAAGTGTATTTCTGACGTGAGGTTGGGGCTCAGGGTGTTGCCACTAAGTAAAGCAGGCTTTAAACTCCATAAAACCGTCTTTGTTTCGGTGAATAGCGAAAGAACATTGTTTATTTCCACTACAGACGAGAGGCTGCGCAGCCTTCACCCGGGGCTCCGGGCTGTTCAGTGACATAGCGTTAAGGAGAGCTCCTAAACCTAACGCTATGGAGCAGAGCTACAGCACGGCTGTCAGCGCAGACATCATGTGTAACAGTAGGTTAGAACAACGTGATGTTTTCATTACCTCATAGCCTCGTTAAAAGCACCGTTCTGTCCTGTCTGTCGCTGTTTAAATGAGTCTTTCTGCCACTGCTCTGCTACTGAGCCCCGCAGGACGCCATGTTGGATCCTCCCCGGCATGCAACGCGGCCGGGCCGGTGTCGGGGGGAACCGGAAGGGGCGGGGGGAGCGTCTTTCCGCTTTCTTCTTCTTCTCTGGTTGTAGTTTTTACCTTAGATTCACCCACTACTGCTCACTGCTCACTACCGCCACCGCCCACTCTAGCGCTGAAAGCATATTTACTTTAGTAGATCATGTGAGATGTATTGATTTATTGATTGAAGACTTTATTCAAAGTTTTGCATGAGAAAAGGTACAGTTTTATGACAGTACAGTTCACTGGTGCAGTGTCAACTAAATGGAAACCGTAAAAAGAAGGGGGAAAAAAAGCTTTTGGGCTTGTTTCAATTGGGGGTCCCTTTTTCTAAAGTCATAATAGGCCTAATATTGAATGAGAGAGACAAATAGAACAAATAGAACTAAAGTATAGGCCTATATAAATGGTAGGCTATACAATAGTAAAGGTCAGGGGCAGGTAAGGTTACTAAGTTTACTGTCACCAGTTATGAATAGCAGCCTCCTGTAAGTGTTTATTCAGAGCGGTTTTAAAGGAAGTCAGGGATTTACACTCCTGTAAAGGGATATTCCACTTTCAAAAAAACTTTTGGTAATTTTATCGTCTAATCGGGATTTTATGAACACCCTGAACTGTTTTTAATTCGCTTGATTCAATATTTAGATATTTGATGTAAAAATGTTACCAGGGTGGTCTTTCCCTTTAAGGCCCCTCTACCTTGGGCCCTAGTAACTCATTAACTCATTCCCACTTGTCCCCCCCCCCCTTGTGACGCCGCCCCTGTCTCGTCTGTGGAATCCATGTTATAGCTCCATGGTGGAGTCAATCACACACTGATTGATTGATTGATTGATTGATTGATTGATTGATTGATTGCTTTATTAACAGTTTGTAAACAGTACAGTGGGTACTACAAATGTACAATGATGCTGAAAATATAACACAACAAGCTCTTAGGGCTTGTTTCCATTGTGGTCCCTGTTATGTGTATTCAATTCAGAAACAGAAATTAACACAATATCGTGTTATCCCTACGTGTGGGCTACATAAAGTACAGAGACTGAGACCTTTTACAGTTTTATTGCAATAATTGTCAATAGGTTATCATTTATAGTTATAACTTATAACAAGGATTACTCCGGTAAAGGCTGCTACAATGCAATATTAATGTGATTGTACTGTATTTTGTATTTCCACATTGGAAAAATGCATTGAGAGTATAAAAGGCATGCAGAGGGAATCTTTGCCTATTGCAGCCTTACGAAAATATAACAAGTAAAACAGTTTAACTCAATACATCTTAAAATACTGCATGAATGATATTAAAATAATAATAATAAAATAATATTATAGTTTGAATGAGACAACATGATTAGTACATGGAACAGGGCATACAGCCCCCTCTGGTGGAATATCTGACGTACAGCAACTACAGTGGTTCTCAACAAACCCTTTCATTTCCAGGAGCCCTAAAAATGATATGTGGAGTCGTGAAGGAGAGATACATTTTAGGCCATGGCTACACGGAGCTGGATATTTCTGAAGCTAGACATGTTTTTGTGCTGTTGGGGCTTGCAGCCACATGAAGCTGGATATTTTGGCCGCGAAGCTGGATATTTTTTAAACCGGATAAATAAGTGAAGACATTGAAAAATATCCGATTCACTGGATTCGTGTAGACACGGTACCCGGATATCTCTGAAGACTTTACTGTGTGTGTGCTTCAGACCTAGATATCTTTGTCGTGTGGACCTAGATATTTTTCTATGTGGATATCTGAAAAAACGGGATATATGAAATATCCAGCTCCGTGTGGACCTGGATATTTTGTGGATACGGTATCTGAAAAACCGGGATATATGAAATATCCAGCTCCGTGTGGACCTGGATATTTTTCTATGTGGATATCTGAAAAACCAGGATATATGAAATATCCAGCTCTGTGTAGCCATGGCCTAGTTTGGTCGCGCTCTGAAAATAGTATGTCTTCAAGATCACAGCGCAACGCGGTGCGACTCGCTGTGAACTTGTAGATTGGCTATTCTCAGCATGGAACCAACGCTATCAAGGCACCGCCAACATTTCCCCAGGTTGGCAGATTGGCAGGGAATGTTAGCAGAATACGTGTCAAAGCTGGGAATACATTTGTTACCAAACAATGTCTTCACCAATGTGTTGGTAAAGGTGTCTAGTAACATATCTAACAAAGATTGAAATTCAACATCCCTAGGAGAATCTTTGACAGCTAGGGTAATTCTGGGTCTCATTCACTTATAATACTATTACTCCCAAAAGATATGCTTTAAGTAGCATGTGAGGGCTCTAACTAGGTGTTTTTAATTATTCTGAATTCATTGCAAGCATTTGTTTTACACAAAAAAAAAACATCCATTGGGCTAAAAACACCCCCAAAGAACGATGGTTTAGTGATGAGTCATCACTTTTCACAGTTGTATGGGGTCCATTTTTGGCCCAAGGAATGTTTTTCGTGCAAAACAAATGCTAGCAATGGATTCAGAATAATTAAAAACACCTAGTTAGACCCCTCACATGCTACTTAAAGCATATTTTGAGACCCAGAATTACCCTAGCTGTCAAAGATTCTCCTAGGGATGTTGAATTTCAGTCTTTGTTAGATATGTTACTAGACACCATTATGAACACATTGGTGAAGACATTGTTTGGTAAGGAATTTATTCCCATGTTTTATTAATATCTCCTGACTAAGAGGGGGAGCAGTGCACAGGATTACGGTAGATAATTGACACAGGCCACCGGCTAAAAAATGGGTTACAAAAATCATGGGATAATATTATACATTATTACTTTAACCACTATTTTATGCTTTAACTATAAAAACAATAACAGATCTACAAGCTCACAGCACAGCACAGAGTACTGCGCTGCGAGCTTGTAGATCTGCTATTTTTGAAAGATCTGTAAAAGTATATTTTTGACCGATTCTAAATGTCTTTTAAAATTCTTCTAGGTTTTTGAAAAAAAAAAAGAAAATATGTTTCATGGTCAGTGGTTATCAAACCTTTTCATGTCAAGGACCCCTAGTATTATATGTATTTCACTAATGACCCCCATCTCAAAATATCATGTACAAGGGAAATATTTGAGTTACAAAAGTTTGCTTTAAAAATACATAATTATATTCAAAGTGTGTCCACATTTTCACGACTTTTCAAAAATAGCAGATCTAGAAGCTCACAGCGCGGCACTCGGTGCCGTGCTGTGAGCTTGTATATCTGCTATTTTTCAATAGTTAAAGCATCAAATAATTCCAGGCCTTCATGGGCTAAAACAAAAGAAAAAGAAATGCTGTCAACACAGTGTGAATGCAATCAGAAACAGCCCAGACATCCACTCTGTACCCCGTCTCCATCAGTCCTGGATGAAATCAGAAACAGCCCAGACATCCACTCTGTACCCCGTCCCCATCAGTCCTGGATGAAATCAGAAACAGCCCAGACATCCACTCTGTACCCCGTCCCCATGAGTCCTGGATGGAATCAGAAACAGCCCAGACATCCACTCTGTACCCCGTCCCCATGAGTCCTGGATGGAATCAGAAACAGCCCAGACATCCACTCTGTACCCCGTCCCCATGAGTCCTGGATGGAATCAGAAACAGCCCAGACATCCACTCTGTACCCCGTCCCCATGAGTCCTGGATGGAATCAGAAACAGCCCAGACATCCACTCTGTACCCCGTCCCCATGAGTCCTGGATGGAATCAGAAACAGCCCAGACATCCACTCTGTACCCCGTCCCCATCAGTCCTGGATGGAATCAGAAACAGCCCAGACATCCACTCTGTACCCCGTCTCCATGAGTCCTGGATGAAATCAGAAACAGCCCAGACATCCACTCTGTACCCCGTCTCCATGAGTCCTGGATGGAATCAGAAACAGCCCAGACATCCACTCTGTACCCCGTCTCCATCAGTCCTGGATGGAATCAGAAACAGCCCAGACATCCACTCTGTACCCCGTCCCCATGAGTCCTGGATGGAATCAGAAACAGCCCAGACATCCACTCTGTACCCCGTCCCCATGAGTCCTGGATGGAATCAGAAACAGCCCAGACATCCACTCTGTACCCCGTCCCCATGAGTCCTGGATGGAATCAGAAACAGCCCAGACATCCACTCTGTACCCCGTCTCCATGAGTCCTGGATGGAATCAGAAACAGCCCAGACATCCACTCTGTACCCCGTCTCCATCAGTCCTGGATGGAATCAGAAACAGCCCAGACATCCACTCTGTACCCCGTCCCCATGAGTCCTGGATGGAATCAGAAACAGCCCAGACATCCACTCTGTACCCCGTCTCCATCAGTCCTGGATGAAATCAGAAACAGCCCAGACATCCACTCTGTACCCCGTCCCCATGAGTCCTGGATGGAATCAGAAACAGCCCAGACATCCACTCTGTACCCCGTCCCCATGAGTCCTGGATGAAATCAGAAACAGCCCAGACATCCACTCTGTACCCCGTCCCCATCAGTCCTGGATGAAATCAGAAACAGCCCAGACATCCACTCTGTACCCCGTCTCCATGAGTCCTGGATGGAATCAGAAACAGCCCAGACATCCACTCTGTACCCCGTCCCCATCAGTCCGGGCCAACGCGCTGGCCGCCCCGTGCAGACCACAGTGCTCCTTGATCATGGGCTCAAGCTGAAACAGAACCACACGTTCACGTCAACAGTTATTTTAACTCAAAGGGATATTCCACTTTCAACAGGGAGCAGTGGTAGGGCCTCTCTCCACATACACACCCATTGTAACTTCAAACTCCATTTTAACCATGATAGATTCATTAAAAACATCCATTATCTTTTTCTGGAGACTCATTTTACCTTCCTAATATGTGAGCAGGCCGTGTTTTTTCGATTTATTTTTAATAATTATTTGGAAAAAATGAAAAAAAATGAAATAAAAAATAATAATTATAAAAAATAAATGAAAAAATCTATCGAAAAAACACGGCCTGCTCACATATTAGGAGGGTAGTATGAGTCATCAGAAAAAACTATGTGTGTTTTTAATGAATCTATCATGGTTAAAATGAAGTTTGAAGTTACAATGGGTGTGTGTGGGGAGAGGCCCTGGGCCTGGAGGGCCTGGTAACATTTACATAAAATATCTAAATATTCAATCAAGCTAATTAAAAACTGTTCAGGGTGTTCATATAAGCCTGATTAGATGATAAAATTACCAAAGGTTTTTTTGAAAGTGAAATACCCCTTTAATGTCAATACTTTGGAACAAGGCTAACCTTAGGCACTGGCACCAACATTGGCACAGCGGAGGGTAATCACTGGCATAAGAGTGAGGGAGAGGATTTTTGGTTTAAAATAACATATTTTAAAATGTATGTCATCAATTAAATCAACCAGAAAAATCATTCTCTTTTGCTACCGGGGGCGGAGTTATGCAGTGGGACAAAGTCCACATTCTTCCATTAATATTAATGGCGAGAGTGTAGTTTTAAATTGATATTTACCGGTATTCATATTTTTATTAAATCTTTTGCTTTGTCATGATAAATAGGAACATTTTGGAACAAAATGGGAGGGAATACACAGTGAATATTTGTTGAAATGATAAAATAAATCGCTTTGTGGATTACTAGTCTTGCATAGACATCTCCTGCTAGACACTGCATTGTGCGGTGATGTGCGGTACGGCCACGATGCGGTACGGTGCGGCATGGTCATATCGATTTCGATGAGTATAATGAATAAGCTTCAACAAACTAACGATATCGATGTAACTAAGAGATTTGATTGGGTAAATATATTTTAATTGGGCAGAATTACAATTAAAAAACATTTTATGCTGAGGGCGAGATTATAAGTGTGGGCGAGAAAAATGTGTTTACCTCCTTTGAGTTGACTTTGCGAACACAGCCGATGAAAGGCTCGTTGGTGTCTGGCTCTGGGCTGCAGACGACACACCACACCTGCAGCTGAAGACAAGAGCAGAACAGACAGAGGGTAATACTAGTAAGACACCTCAGGGTGACTTGCGACCTCAGGGTGACATGCGACCTCGCCCTAAAGGGCAAGGTTACTCATATACGGAGACCCCTTCATGATAGTTATGTTAAGTCAAAACATGCCCATATATGGACATTACCAAATATGGGCATTCCCATATATGTCCTTAATATTGATAACATAATTTCCTTAATCATGTCCTTAATATTGATAGTATAGGAATCTCCATATATGGGCATAAAACGTACATTAATTAGTAATGCCAAGCAGGGCCTTGGTGAGTTAGGGCCTTGGTTTGATGCTTGTGGATCTCCATATATGGGCATAAGGGGCACCCTAACATTCTATTTTCAGCCTGGGATTTATGACATCAGAAATCTCCATGTATGGGCATAAAGGTTTTTTTTTCTTCTTTTTTCTGGGAATGACCATATATTGACTTTTATACCCTGAGAAATCTCGTAGCTTGTCTGACTGTCAGTACAAGAAGTGATGTCACGTGACATCCTTTTTATACCCATATATGAGTCATTCTGTACCACATCACTGTGACTCACTGACATCACACTGACATCACTTCCTGTACAGCCAGACAGACAGACAGACAGACAGACAGACAGACAGACAGACAGACAGACAGACAGACAGACAGACAGACAGACAGTCAGACAGACAGACAGACAGACAGACAGACAGACAGACAGACAGACAGGGTATAATGCAACACTGCTGATTGAATCTGAAACATCATTTCACAGTGGGTCGGGATCCATTTGTGGGTCACAAAACAATTTTTATGCGTCACGACTCCAGTAAAAATCCAATTTTTTATATATATATATATACACAAGTTTCCAACGCCCCATAGTGCATATCGCAGACGCTGTACTGAGCTTCCGGCGCCGCAGCCGAGTGTGATTTACAAGCTCACAACGGTTGCATCTGCGACGCGACGTGAGCTTGTATGTCTAATGTTAAACCGGAAGTGTGGTCCAAACAGGTCCAAATAATCTGCAGTAAACTCCCGCGGAAACAGGTGGATATATATAATATATATATATATATATATATATATATATTTATTTTTTTTAAGAATTGTTATACATTTTAAAAACCAACAAATCTAAGACATTCCATAAATATATGAAAAAAATCAAGAGGTAGTGAAAATAGCAGATAGAACCCCCTCAAGGACCCCTGGGGGTCCCCGGACCCCACTTAGAGAACCACTGGTGTATTTGACACACACTCACGACAGACACACACACACACACACACACACACACACCTTTTTGAAGGCACACTCTGGGCGGTGTGTGTGTCCGCGTGCATCGCCGATCTTCCTGCAGTGTGTGTTCTTCAGACGGACGTCCATTTTCACCCGGGACGACACCTAGAGGACAAACACACAATGAATGACCCAAACATAACAACACCTAGAGGACAAACACACAATGAATGACCCAAACATAACAACACCTGGAGGACAAACACACAATGAATGACCCAAACATAACAACACCTAGAGGACAAACACACAATGAATGACCCAAACATAACAACACCTGGAGGACAAACACACAATGAATGACCCAAACATAACAACACCTGGAGGACAAACACACAATGAATGACCCAAACATAACAACACCTGGAGGACAAACACACAATGAATGACCCAAACATAACAACACCTGGAGGACAAACACACAATGAATGACCCAAACATAACAACACCTAGAGGACAAACACACAATGAATGACCCAAACATAACAACACCTGGAGGACAAACACACAATGAATGACCCAAACATAACAACACCTGGAGGACAACCACACAATGAATGACCCAAACATAACAACACCTGGAGGACAACCACACAATGAATGACCCAAACATAACAACACCTGGAGGACAACCACACAATGAATGACCCAAACATAACAACACCTGGAGGACAACCACACAATGAATGACCCAAACATAACAACACCTGGAGGACAACCACACAATGAATGACCCAAACATAACAACACCTACATCAGGGGTTCCCAAACTTTTTTGTCTCAGGTCACCCCATATATATTGTTTTAATCCGAGGCACCCCTACATTATAATTTTCACTCCCAGCACCTTATATTTATAGCATATCGTCGTTGTCGGGTGGAAACCTTGTGTGTCCAAAACCGTTCGTTTTGTATTTATCATCTATAAAATGTACTAAACTGGTGAAAACAGCAGATCTACAAGTACACAACGCCTTGTAGATCGGCTGTTTTCACTAGTTTTGTGCGACAGTCTTGTATGATGAAGCAGGGCTTTGCTTTACCAAAAAACTTGGAGATACAAGGTTTCTGCCCGACAGTGACGATATTTTAGTGATTATGTTGCAAGGAAAACGTTGAGATAACAGCCATTTTGGTTAGAACTGACTGAAAATAACTTTGTACTTCAAGTTTAAAATTATACCAGTAAGACTCCCTAATAAATAGGCCAAAAATTTGTTTTACCAAAATCGTCCTGATGGTAGCGCTAGATGGGACAGATGCGTTTTGATTACATGACTGTAGAGATACTGTGCGATTTGTGTGATTTTAGGGCAAAATCTGTAGGAGCAGTGTCCAAAAATGTGTTTAAAAAAATCGGCCTGAAGGTGGCGCTAAATGGGACAGATCCATGTTGATGAGATGAGTGTAGACATACTGTGTACAGATTTGCGTGATTTTAGGGCAAAGTCTGTAGGAGCAGTGTCCAAAAATGTGTTGGAAAAGATCGGCCTGATGGTGGCGCTATATGGGACAGGTCCATGTTGATGACATGAGTGTAGACATACTGTGTAGCGATTTGTGTGATCTTAGGGCAAAATCTGTAGGAGCAGTGTCCAAAAATGTGTTTTAAAAAATCGGCCTGAAGGTGGCGCTATATGGGACAGATCCATGTTGATGAGATGAGTGTAGACATACTGTGTAGCGATTCGCGTGATTTTAGGGCAAAGATTGTAGGAGCAGTGTCCAAAAATGTGTTTTAAAAAATCGGCCTGAAGGTGGCGCTATATGGGACAGATCCAAGTTGATGACATGAGTATAGACATACTGTGTACCGATTTGCGTGATTTTAGGGCAAAAATTGTAGGAGCAGTGTCCAAAAATGTGTTTTGCAAGAATCGGCCTCATGGTGGCGCTAGAAGAGGGCCATGTGAGAAATGAGGGGTGGGGTCTCCGCGCCGCCGAGGCGGACGAATAGGTACCGGCCCCGGCTCTCCCGGTCGCTCCTAGCCCGGGTTAAGGCATTTTATGTGAGCTGCAGTGGAGGGGGTCCTCCACTGGGGGTGCCACCACTTTTGCATCCGTTCTGGAGCACCAGGAGTCGGTGGTCCCCGGGAATTCCCTGTGAGCAGCCCCGTTGGGGTGGTCATTTTTGCACATTTGGTTATTTTTTTACACCTGGGGGTCCCTGGAGCTCCGGGGGTCCTTGGAGGTTATAGTTTGGCTGGCAAGGAGTTTGTGTGGAAATTTTGGCATGGATCGGGGCAACGGTGGCAGAGATATGAGTAGGGGGAAAGTGTGACGTGTGACGAATGACGTGACGGAAGGACTGACGGACTGACGGCTGGTGGAGGTTTGGTTAGTATGAGAGTGTAAAAGTAACTGCGCGCAACTAAATATTTTTTCAAGTGTCCAAATACATTCCAAATATTATCAAATTATCTCACGGCACCCCTGGACTGCTGTCACGGCACCCCAGGGTGCCCCGTCACCCCAGGGTGTCATGGCACCCCAGGGTGCCCCGTCACCCCAGGGTGCCCCGTCACCCCTGGACTGCTGTCATGGCACCCCAGGGTGCCCCGTCACCCACTGTGAAAACCCCTGACCTAGAGGACAACCAGACAACGACCCAAACATAAACACTGTAATCTGTGTGTCATTTTCTTAACAATATGCAGTTTAGGAATCTATCAGACACTCTTATTCAGAGTGACTCATTGAATACTGTTGTGCCTCGTGCCACAACCCTGAAACAGTGGTAAATCAGCCAACAACCCACCCCCTCTCATGGTAAATGGCCTACATAAACGTTAAGGATGTCCATAATTACAACACCAGAGGCAACGCCACAGATCATGTTCAACCCAGAGTCACCTCAAACAAAGTGTCAAACTCGTTCTTCTGCTATACAACAAAAAATGTGGAACGCCTTACCGAAGGCCATAAAGGAGTGTGGATCACTATAGCATCCTTTAAAAGCGCCCTGAAAAACCACTCTAACAGGCGGCAGCCGTTCGCAACTGGCAATAACAAACCTAGCCCAGCCCTACCCTCCCCTGACCCCTCTTTGTATTTACCTACTGTATGTTTTTTATTTAATTTTTATTTTCCTGTCTATATCTACTGCATAGTACTGTGTTCTATCCGTCTGTCATTCAATGTTATATGAGATACTTCAATGGTTTCCTAAGGAAATAAACTTTTTTCTAGGATCTCCTTTTAGTAGACCTTGTACCAGTGAACTGTACCATCATGAAACGGTACCTTTGTCTATGCAAACTGACAATAAAGTCTTCAATCAATCAATCAGTCCCACAGATAATATGCTTCAGTAAATTCTCACGGAAAAACAGGTGGATAAAGTTGTCAAATATGACAGTAATTTCTTTGTATATTTAGGTTATGTGTCATATCTACATGTCAGGGCCGGATCTAGCCATAGGCAAGGGGGGGCAATGCCCCCCTAAATGCCCTGTCTGCCCCACCTAACATGATGGCATGCAAAAATCTAAAATTTCAAAAATATTAAACTATTTGAAATGTTATGCTGCAACTAGGTAGATGGATAGATACACTGATAAGACATGTTGTTTGTATTGTGTGTTATAGGCACCTACGGTCGCTTATCTCCCGATTAGGGAGTCTTACTGGTAGGTATAAGTGTGCCAAAATGCTTAGTTTTCTATGCATTTTGGTTGTTTTAGGCGGTTTGTCCCCCCATTTTTTTCCCCGCCCACGCCGCTTCGTGGCATGGGCTGGAGGTGACACCCCTATTATTTCTTCCTGCCCCACCTAGTGCTAAAGGCTAGATCCGGCCCTGCATACATGTGCAACTTCAAAACCTATAAGCCAAACAGAAATGTAATTGTCAACGACAAAAACACAATTAAATCATTAATCCCACTTATTTGTAAAATGTAAAATGTCATAATCGTGACAGCCCTAATCAATCAATCAATCAATCAATCAATCAATGTTCTTCAAAGCTCAGACCTTTGTTTTACCAGAAAACTCACTCAGTGTAAAATCTAAATACAGTCAACAATCATGATCAGTGGTGTAATAAGTACTCAAGTATACTCAAGTACAGTACTTAAAGTAGTTCACCCTTATTTTATTTTTTCTTCTATTGATTACTCACATGGAGACTTGAATTCAATAATATATATTTTCTTGTATTTGTCACATTCCTAAGACAAAAATGTAATTACAATAAATGTTCCCCCATTGATTCCGGATGGGGACCCGAACCCTAACCCTAACCCATCCGGAATCAATGGGGGAACATTTACTAAAATCAAGGTTCTGTCTTAGGAATGCGAAGGATACAAAAAAATAAAATCCAAGTCTCCATGGCATGAGTGATCAATAGGGGGAAAAAAGTCATTTTGGGGGTGAATTACTCCTTTAAGTATATTGAGTTATTGTTACTTTACTTCAGTATTTCCAACTTTAAGTACTTTTACTTCTACTCCATTACATCTCAGAGGCAAATATTGTACTTTTTTTATTCCACTATTTGAAAACTTTTAAGTTACTAGTTTTGTAGAGTTTGATCATTATTTTGAAACACACAGTAATCACTTCAACCCTATATTAGCCTATACATTTCTGACATTTCACAATAGACTGCTATTTTCAAAGAATTTGAACCACGTACGTTACGGATTCTAGGCCTATTATTCTACATAGCCGTAATGATACTTCTACAACATAAAAGTAACCTAAAGCATGTGAGTGTTTTTTCTTTCCTCAACTGACAATAATGATTCATTAGCCTAATAATAAAGAGTATGATAAATAAACACGACTTTACCTCTTTCACCGTTCCGAATTCAAAGAAGTTCAGATGTCCAAACCCATTAAACTGCTGGTTCGCTTTAGTGATGGTCAGATCAACAATCCTCTGCCTTTTAGGGTCCAACTGGCTGTAACTGTCTGCGCTGATCTGACAGACCACAGCACACATGAGGATCAGCAGCATGGACAATACAGATCTACTCATCTTCTCCAACATCTACAGTAGACCTTCACAGGACGGGTTGTTGTCAGTAGAGTGACTAGAATGACTGAAGACACGACGCACAATGATTTTATCTTGTCTTGTTTATTTTCCAAGACGGGAACTCCCTCTTTCCTAAGTGTATCGCCCAGGTGGGCGTGGTTTAAATCCCCCCCCCCCCCTCTTTTTTTTCCTTATTTTTTTTGTTTTTGTTTAGTTAGTTTTATTTGATTGATTGATTGATTGATTGATTGATTGATTGATTGATTGACTTTATCAGCATATAGTCAACAAATAACTTTTGGACGAAAAGATGTAGGCTACGTGCTGAAGCCGAAGCTTATTATGCCCACCTCATTAATTGAGCAATTAGGCTAATATTTAAATTCATTTTCACTATAGATTTTAATCTATAATTTAGGTTTAGTTTTACATAGGGTTAAGGTAGGTTTAGGCATAGTTTTACTTTTACATAGGGGTTATTTAGGGTCAGAGTTAGGCATATAACCACGCCCACCTGGGCCAAACACCTGGGAAAGAGGGGGTCCCTAACAGGCTCACTGAACGCCGCCAACACAACATCCCTGTCTCTTTATTCCCCCGCTGCCCAGAGTGGACTTTGCCCCTTTAGTCTGGTGTATTTCTGCCTCCTCTTGGTCAGGCACCGTAACGACATGCCTACTACACCAGTGACACACAACAACATAACCGCAATGCTCTATGGCAGGGGTCTTCAACAGGGGGTCCGGGATCCCTAGGTGGTCCTCAGAGTTATACTACAGGGGGTCCTCCAAATGTTTGTGTGATAGGAAAAAAAAAAGAAAAAAAAATATCCTTTTTAGCCAGATTTGAACAAGATTCTGAAAACTCTGAAAACTGGCCAAAAATAGTAGATCTACAAGCTCACAACGCATCGTGCTGTGAGGCGTTGTGAGCTTGTAGATCTGCTATTTTCGGCAAAGAGGTTTGGTGTAGAGGGGAGAAGAATTAAGCATTAACGGCTACAAGTGGTTAAAACACAAATTAACATGAATCCAAAATACACTGATCATTGTGCTGTCAAACAATGAAACTATATGGAATCTATGAACAGGTTGTGGGGGTCCCTGCTTCATCTCTCTCTCAACTAAGGGGTCCTTGGCCTGATCACGTTGAAGACCCCTGATCTATGGAGACAATCTATGCCAGTGTTTCTCGAACTATTCAATTGGATCTCCACTTTAACCAAATGAACAGACCCATATTTGTTGTTGGTTATCTTGTCTCCAGGGGCCAACAAGCAGATGTTGTCTCTGTTTGCTCTGACATTCCTGCATTCCTTCACTACACTTCATCTGCTTCCACTTCAGTCTGCTCCGTGGTAAACAAACACAACTCCTCCTTGTGTGGGATCCATAAAGCACAGCTCTGGTCCATAAAAAAAAAAGGTTAACAAACAACTTGTTTCTCCTCCCCTCTCCTCCCCTCCCCTCCCCTCCCCTCTCCTCCCCTCTCCTCTCCTCTCCTCTCCTCTCATCTCCTCATATTAGACAGAATGGAGAACAGTACAAGTACAGTTAAACACCCTGCCTAAAAGGAACATCCCAAATAAGACTTTTTACTGTCTTTTTTTTTTTTTTTTTTTTTTTTGTTAAAAGCCCTCGGTATTTAATTCATGGACATTATAAATAGCAAGCAAAAAAAAGAGAGTGTTCAAATGGAAGTATAGTCTTTGAAGGAGTAGTTCACTTCACTCCCAAAATAATGTTCTATTATTTGATTTGATATCCTTCTTCTCCTATCTCTCTCTCTCCATGTTGGTTCTGTGTACAAGCTTGGGGGCGGGGCGGGAAGCTAAACGATCCAATCGCGTCTTTATCGCATGGAGTTAAATTACAAGAAGCTTTAAAGCAGCTGGGGTCTTCAACAGGGGTCTGGGACCCCTAGGGGGGGTCCTCAGAGTCACTACAGGGGGTCCTCCAAATCTTTGTGTGATAAAAACTTTTATTTTATTTTACATATATTAACCACTTAGCAAAAATAGCAGATCAAGCTCACAACTGCTTGTAGATCGGTTTGGTGTAGAGGGGAAAAAGAGCAGACCAAGTACAGAGAGAAATGTCAAGTTTATTATGTATTGACGGTTCAAGTGGTTAATATCTAGGCCTATATAATAACACAAATTGACATGAATCCAAAATACACTGATGATTGTGCTGTCAAACAATGAAACTATATGGAATCTATGAACATGTTGTGGGGGTCCCTGCTTCATCTCTCTCTCTCAACTAAGGGGTCCTTGGCCTGAAAACGTTGAAGACCCCTGGCTTAAAGGTTGATGTTTGTTTTTTTTCATACAGGGTAAAAGCATGATCGTCCCTGGGTGGACTCGAACCACCAACCTTTCGGTTAACAGCCGAACGCGCTAACCGGTTGCGCCACAGAGACTGTGGAGAAGCGTTGGAAGAAAGTGGCCTCTTATCAACCATTTCACCTCCGGGATCTATGGCTCATATACTGTGATTGTTTTTAATGTAACAATACTTGATGTTATAATAATTGATGTTATCCTATGCAAAGTACTGTTCTATCAGTCTGTCTTTCAATGTTGTATGAGATACGTATAGTGGTTCCTGTGTAAATAAGCCGTAAAGTTTAGGATCTCCTTTTAGTTGACCTTGTACCAGTGATTTGCGCTGTCATGAAATCGTACCTTTCCTATTGCAAACTGCTAATACATTCTTCAATCAATCAATCAATGTAAAGAATTGGTTGATTTCACACTTGAAGTCGTTTATCATGCGTTTTATGTTTTTGTTTCATTCCATATTAACATTATTGTTGTTGTTGTTATTAACATATCATCTAAACAGAATTATGTTTTATTCAACATAGTTAATTACATGATTAAACAATGTAACATTTGGTGTTTTTATTCAACGTGTGAATATTGTTGCGCTTCCACTGTTTCAGCGACAGAGGGCGTCAAATGACAAGCATTCAGAGGAATAGGTCAAGCTTAGCCCTGAAGCATGACGGTCATGGATGGACCTTATTTTTGTGTGGAGCGGGGTAGACAATTTGCCACGTACCATCTTTACAAACATTCACATTTAAAAAATAAAGTGCTGAATGAAGGCTTAACGATGTCACAATATGGTCCGCTTAAGCAGGATTACCCCTAGTTTCTGTATTGTTTAATAAAAAAGCATTTAAATCCGATTGACGGCCATTTTCTCGGATTTTCTCATTTTTCAACTAAGTGACCCCATCGGTTGTAGGGTGTACTGCACTTCTGATACTTGAAACATGGTCACCGATCGGATTAAAATACTTTTTATTAAACAATACGGAAAATAAGGGTAATTCTGCTTAAGCGTTCCATATTGGGACTTCCGTGGGCCTTCAGTAAGAACTTTATCTTTGAAGTTTGAACGTTTGTGTAGACGTAGGTGGCAAAGTAGAAAAACTACTTCTCACCAGGTTGAACCTCATCCATGACGGACGTGAGATACGACCCTCATGTTTCAGGGTCAATCCTTGTATCGGTGAACTGTACCGTCATGAAACTGTACCTTTTCTATGCAAACTTCTAATAAAGTATTCATCAATCAATCAATCAATCAATCAATCAATCAATCAAACAAACAATCAAAAGTCACACAAAAAGCAATCTATTTAAACCTGCAGTGGTTTTATTGTTTCACTGTTTATTTTAATGCAGGGAATAGTTTGTTGTGTTACTGTAATGTGATGATAAATAAAAAAAAATAAAAAAAAAATGTTTTACTTACATTTGTATGTCCTACAGCTCTGAACTTGATAAAACAGTGGGACCAACACCAGCAACAATGCAATGCTGTTTTTTTTCTCCACAATGTTTTATCAAGTTCAGAATCACCACAGCCGTCTGCAGTACCTCCTCATACAAAACACCGCAGGAGAAAAAATAAATAAAGTATGTTCGTTGACAATATTGTCAATAGCCTATGTTTAGTCTTAGTTGTAGTCATCATAGCTTAGTTTGTATTTTAGTTTTCGTCAGCAGGAAAAGGCAGCAGAGTTTTAATCAACAAAATCAAAACTGTTTGGTACAATAACACTTAATTTATAGCTTAAAGTAGGCTACGTTGCCAACATCGGTCAGAATTCAGGAGGGGATAGTAGGCCTATATGGGGCGCTTTTCTTGCATTGGTAGGCTACATGGGTACGATTTCAGCATTTAAAATGCAAAAAGTATGTGTAACAGAATGTGCTGCTAATATTCACTACTTTAAGTGAATATCTCACTATGATTACATGTACTGCCCACAACCCTTAAGCGGGGGTCCTCCACCATAAATAATTGAACACAGCGAATGTAATTTCCTGTGTTCTGGTCAGTGGCGTCAGTTCAGAAAAAGCTAAGGTATGGCAACATGACTAGTGTCGCACGTGCAAGACACCAGTCATGTTGCCATACCTTAGCAACAGGCAAGATTAGTTTCTACGGTTTCTTGGGCTGGATATGGCAGCCTGGAACGGTTGTTCAAGTGCAGCTAAACTTGGCATGTTAGTAAACGTGCCACAATTAACAATAATGCATTGCACCTGTGCAGCTGACCTGCGGAACCTGGGAATATACCATTCTGTCAAGATGGGGAGAATAAAAGTGTGGAGAATATATGTTAAAATGACAATTTTTATTATTTTACTGTAATTTAACTCATTGACTGCCACCATTAAAAGTGAACTATCAAGCTAGGTTGCCAAGCATTTCTTGATTTTTTACCATGTTTACCATTTTTTTTAAAATTCTGTCTAATGATGACTATGTCATGCCATGGCCCAGATGAAAGAGGATAACTTCTAGTTTCCACAGAAAAAATAATTATGTTTTTATCATGTACACTTCTTTAGTTATAGCCATTTGAAAACCCTTGTTTCACCAAAACCAAGCCCTCTCAGAATAACAACTGGAGAAAAAGAAGTTTTTGTGAATGGTCTCTTTTCAAGCAAACAACTCATTTTTTTTTACTCACAGCTCTTTATTTATTACATCAGATGCTTACTTTATGATTTGAAACAAAAACAATATTTTCTTACAGTGTAATGGGCACATTGTCTGTCCGTCCGTCACACGTCACACTTTTGCACGTCACATCGTATCTCCGCAACCGTTGCCCCGATCCATGCCAAATTTCGCACACACACTCCTTGCCTGCCAACCTACAACCTCCACCCATCAATTCTCACATGCCCCTCTTCTAGCGCCACCATGAGGCCGATTCTTGCAAAACACATTTTTGGACACTGCTCCTACAATATTTGCCCTCAAATCACGCAAATCGGTACACAGTATGTCTACAATCATCTCATCAACATGGATATGTCCCATTTAGCGCCACCTTCAGGCCGATTTTTCAAAACACATTTTTGGACACTACTCCTACAGATTTTGCCCTAAAATCACGCAAATCGCTACACAGTATGTCTACACTCATGTCATCAAAATGGATCTGTCCCATATAGCGCCACCATCAGGCCGATTTTTTCAAACACATTTTTGGACACTGCTCCTACAGAATTTGCCCTAAAATCACACAAATCGGTACACAGTATGTCTACACTCATGTCATCAAAATGTGTCTGTCTATCGTCGACGTCGAGCACCGCTTGCATGCTCATAGTCAATCTCTGCGTGGTACCGTTCGAAACAAAGCCTCCTGTGCAAAGGCACAAGACACAGAGGGCAGTAGAATGAGGTCTCACTCCTTTTCTTATGTATTTTGCTGCAGATGTAGCAGACCCTTGTAGGGGTTCTCCTTCGTGGTCTGGGCGGTATCTTCTCAGGGACATGGGCTGACCTCCTCACACTCCGAGGATCGGGCCAGAGGGGTTGGGTGGGTCGCGGGGTGCACCAGGCTTCGACAATGGCTTCGGTGAAGCTCAGGAGCTCCTATATACACACACACACACACACACACACACATATATATATATATATATATATACACACACACACACACACACACACACACACACACACACACACACACACACACACACACACACACACACACATATATATATATATATATATATATATACACACATATATATATATATATATATATATATATATATATATATATATATATATTTATATACACATATATACACACATATATATATATATATATATATATATATATATATATATATATATATAAAATATCATTATTTTTATCTTACCTTTGCCTGTTCCTTTGCTTGAAGGTCTCTGTGTCCCAGTGCCTGACAGAGAAGCACTTCCTTGATCAGCTTCTGAAAACGCATACCAAAATAAAATACATTATTTACTCCTCAAATTGAATGAAAAGTTCTGTTTCCGTGTGTGTGTGTGTGTGTGTGTGTGTGTGTGTGTGTGTGTGTGTGTGTGTGTGTGTGTGTGTGTGTGTGTGTGTGTGTGTGTGTGTGTGTGTGTGAAAAGCATCAATGCTATATGAGATACATAAAGGTTTGCTGTGGGTGTATGTGTACTATGGGTATGCAGGGGTACTGCATGGTGAAAATGGGAATATGTATTTTACTGTTATGGGTAATGACAAAACATCAATACCTTGACTAGAATAACTTGAACAGAAAAATACATTTATATTTGCCATTATGCTGTTTTATTTTGAACATATTGACATGGGAAATGTTTTAGGCATTTAGTAGACCCAGAGCGATTAGGGTTAGGGTTAGGGTCTAAATAAATAAATACATTATACAGAATATACTGTGTGTGTGTGTGTGTGTGTGTGTGTGTGTGTGTGTGTGTGTGTGTGTGTGTGTGTGTGTGTGTGTGTGTGTGTGTGTGTGTGTGTGTGTGTGCACGCGCGCGCAATGTGTGCTGCACGTGCACAACTTACGCGCATAGAAAGGGTCGTCTTTGCGGTTGCGTGTTGCTCTCCGGGGGTGCCACTCACAATCATCAGAGCCCTAGAATGGAGAGTTGCGTCACTCCCGTTCACTTCATGGGGCCAGGTCTTCTACGCACACATCTATTGGCGTATAGTGATAAACGGCCAACCGGAAGTTTACAAAATGCATTGAAGTCTATGAGGTGTAAAGTGACAATGAACCACGTGACCAGCGCTGTTTCTGACCCCGCGGTGACACCACTCTCTGATTATACTGCTCTGACAATCATCAGTGCTGCCGATGACATCATCTGCATCGGACACGGACCTGTACAGTGTACACATCATTTGATCGAGTGAATAATTTAGCGAAAGTTAGTTAGTCAGGAAAGTAGGCTACAAAGTGATGCGCTGTGAACTTGCACTGACTGCTGCTGTTTTTGAATGGATCAATGATATGGATAATACATACATCTCACTCTGGGACTGGGAGAGCGTCTCGATGTTATCTCTCGGCGACATGGGCATGGCAGAGCGTTCTTCGCGTGGCCTCACGCAAGCCACCGATTCCGGCGTGAGGAGTGCGGGCAGTGGAGCCATGTCTGCCCGCGGTGTGTGTTGTTGGGACGGCGGCGCCGCCTCATCCGTCTCGTACTCCGTATCCGTCTCCGGACGGGGCAAATTGGCGATTAGAAAGGCATCCATGGTGATCTGACCAGGACCGGGGTTCGATGGAGGCCCACTAGCCCCTCGCCCGCGTCCAGGGATCGGGCTGGTTCGCGACGGGAACCAGAATCAGAGGCGACCGGCGAACCATGGCTAGCCGTCGGGCGCTTGCTGTGCCGCGGTGAGGGCATGAAACCCGCTCACAAACAGAAAAAGAAAACTACACGAATGAAACTATAGGATTACTGATCTACTGACACTAAACGGCACTGGACTTATCTGTCTCTCTCTGTGTGTGTGTGTGTGTTACACCAACGCTCTCCTCATCACACTGAGGTAAGTTTATGTTGAAACCTTTATAACACTTTGAGTGTTGATTTGTCAATGCTTTCATCTGGGAGGTGTTGCTGTGTTGTTGATGTGTTTGTGTTGGCTTGTTTTGGTATAGAGAGGCCTGAGAGGCCGGGCGGTTGCTACGAGGCTCTGATGTAGCCATTGTTTTCTTGCTGGGTCTTACCGTTTTGGTAAACTTTTGTTGTAGAAACTTTGAACTTTTTTGTGTGGGTATGGATTTGTGTGTGGGTTAGAGTTAGGGTGACCCAGTGCAGCAGGTCACAGCTTTTCAAGTGAAAATGTTTTTGATTCATGCAGAATGGTCTGCTTGAAGATCTGCTAGTTTTGTTTCACCACTGCTGCGGCCGCGCCGCACTGTGTCGGCAGAACTGAAGCCGTGTCCTGATAAATGAGTTCACTTTGGGTCATGGGGACTGGGGAGGTCGATTTCTCCTTTGTTTTCAAACAAGCTGACTTTGATGTGTGATTTTTAACCACCCTTTTATCATAGAAACATGACATTTTGTAACAGGCTAGGGGAAAGTGTACTTTTGCATAAACCTTGAAAACAGCCCCAACTCGTGAAACTCGGGCGACGCAGCCTCAGACAATGGAAATAACTCGGGAAACTCGTGGCGGCGCAGTCAATGAGTTAACAACATAATAACCAGAACAGCTAGACAAAGAGACATTCATGGATTTATGTTTAAAACTCCCCCCCGGACCCAGGGAATGGCAGCTGCATACCCCTGCCGTACCCAAATGACGCCCCTGGTTCTGGTGATTTGTTGGAGTTTGATACCAAATCCAGGAGAAATGAACACGTGTTGCCACGCAAAGCCACGGAAATCCTCCCATCCAGGAGAAATTCAGCAGAAATGACAATTGAATTCAGGAGCAATATTCAGGAGTGTTGGCAACCCTGCTATAGAGTAACTTCACTCAAAACACATGGAGTTGTTTCAGCCATTTGAATGCTTATTTATTATTTTGAAACTTAAATCATACAGGATATTTAGATTTTATCTGTACATAAAGTAAATATTCCATCTACAGATACTGACAGAAACATTCTGTACACCTGGTAGGAAAATAATAACATTACAATGAATTGCAGCAATTCTTTCAAAAATAAACACGTCTCATGACTGAATAAACAAACCGTTAACAGGCCTGATGTGTGAAGCAGCATCAAACATTAGAGGCGATTAAGTGATGTCAATTCTGTTAGAATGAGTTCACCCCCGAAGTCACTATATTTCTATATGTCAGGGGTCTTCAAAGTTTTCAGGCCAAGGACCCCTTAGTTGAGAGAGAGATGAAGCAGGGACCCCCACAACCTGTTCATAGATTCCATATAGATTCATTGTTTGACAGCACAATCATCAGTGCATTTTGGATTCATGTCAATTTGTGTTTTCAGATATTAAACCACTTGAACCGTCAATACTTAATAAACTTGACCTTTCACACAGTACTTAGTCTGCTCTTTTCCCCCCTCCACACCAAAGCTCTTTGGCGAAAATAGCCGACCTACAAGCTCACAACGCCTCGCAGCGCGAGGCGTTGTGAGCTTGTAGATCGGCTATTTTCGGCTAAAGAATATGGACGCTAGGATTCAAGTGGTTAATATAAAAAAGGAGAAAACAACTTTTTATCACTCAAAGTACTGGAGGACCCCTTGTAGTAACTATGAGGACCCCCTAGGGGTCCCAGACCCCCTGTTGAAGACCCCTGCTATATGCATTACTCTCTCCATAGAGACATCAGTTCATGGATATTTCTTTGTCTTTTGTCGCATTCCTAAGACAATAATTTGAGGAGACTCTTTGGGCTTTTATTTTCGTCTACGCCGTTTACCCCTCATCTCTAAACTCTTGCCATGTTTTACTATTTTAAAAAAACTTTTTTTAAATATTTCAAATAGCAGATTTACAAGCTCGCAACATGAGCCCCCAAAATGACTCATTTTCTATTGATTACTCACGCCATGGAGATGGCGTTCAATAATATTTATTTTGTATTTGTCGCACTGTATTTGTCGCAAAAATATTATTGTAAATGTACCCCCATTGATTCCGGATGGGCACCCGGATGCATTTGGGTCCCCATTCACAATCAACGGGGGTACATTTATTGTAATCAAATTACTGTCTTAGGAAGGCGACAAAAAAACAAAAAATATTATTGAACTCAAGTCTCCATGGCGTGAGTAATCAATAGAAAATAAGTCATTTTGTGGGTGAACTACTCCTTTAAGTATTTAAAAATATTTTTCCAAATAGTAAAAAGAAAAAAAGAAAAATACGTTTTGGGGTAAGGCATGGATGAAAATACAGCTCTTTGTGTCTCCATAGGGAACAGAATTAATAAAGAAACGTAAAAACTTTCTGGGGTGAATCACTTAAGCCTGGGTAGACATGAATAGAAAATAACCCAAAACATGTTTTGAAAGTTAAATTGAAATATCCCTTGTTTTATTGTTGAAAATAGAGCTTGCAAGGTGACGTGAGCTTGTAGATCTGCTATTTTCACTATATTACTGTAGTTTCACGGTAGCTTAGGAAACAGCGCCGTTTCACAAATCACAGACTTGGCCAAACTAAACCTTTCAGTTGTGAGATTCATAAAAAATGATTTGCTTTTAATCCCTGAAATCATATTTTATAGTTGAATTCAGATCAAACGTTTTTAACCCATTCAGGACGGGAAGCCGTCCTTATATGGGTTTTTTTTACCTTTCAAGACAGGAACCATGCACTCTTGGGCTTCTTGTTGCCATGTAGGGTATTATGCTAGAGCAGTGGTTCTCAACCTGTGGGTCGGGACCCCCAGGTGGGTCCCCAGATGATTAACTTAATGTGCAACATTGTTTTCCTCACTCAACAGTAAACAAACCAAAATAAAGTTTAAGTGTATAGAGGGTATCTGCACATTTCTAAAGTGACAAGTGAGTTTTTAATACCGTTGTGAGCATGTAGATCTGCTATTTTCACAATAGAACCATGTTATACAAAATGTCATGCCTCAACTCTTAGTGTTCGTCAGGGTGGGGGGTTCCCCAGTTAAAATATGATTATTTTTTTTTGGGGGGGGGGGGGGGTCGCGGCCTGAAAAGGTTGAGAACCACTGTACTAAAGCAAAATATTATTTTTGTATATTTTGAATAAAATATTTGAAGTTTTTTCAGAAAACTTAGGTCGGGATTTAGAAGTCAATTTGAGAATCGGCATCAGCCATAAATGGGTTGGCAAAAAAAAAAAAAAGTACCCAAATAACAAATATCTCTTAAACTTCCGTTAATGTTCACCAAACAAATCTGATTGGCCGGTCATGCCGTCACATGGACGTGGCCCTCCACTGTGATTGGCCGGGTCACGTTGTCACTCAGTCATATGGGCGTGGCCCTCCACTCCTTGCCCTCTGTCAGGGCGCGTGGTTGGTGGATGAACACGCTGTATCGGACGCCCTGATTGGCCGCCGCCCTGACGAATCCGCTGTTGGCCGTCATGGTAACGGCCCTGAGGGCGTCGCCCGTCCCGAAGATCATCAGAGACCTGCAGCGCACGTACATGCACATGTACACACACACACACGCACGCACGCATACACACGGACACACGGACACACACACACACACACACACACACACACACGCACACACACACACACACACACGCACACACGCACACACACACACACACACACACGGACACACACACACACACACACACACACATGTCACTATGATATTGATCACTCAAATAATTACAATTAACGATTTAATTGTGTATTTGTCGTTGACAATCACATTTCCGTTTGGCTTTTAGGCTTTGAAGTTGCACATGGCAGATATGACATGACCTAAATATACAAAGAAATGACTGACATATTTGACAACTTTATACTATCTCAGGGGTCTTCAACAGGGGGTCCGGGACCCATAGGGGGTCCTCAGAGTTACTACAGGGGTTTCTCCAAATCTTTGTGTGATAGAAGCTTTTTTATATTAACCACTTGAACCCTAGCGTCCATATTCTGAGAACTTTAGCCAAAAATAGCTGATCTACAAGCTCACAACGCCTCGCGCTGCGAGGCGTTGTGAGCTTGTAGATCAGCTATTTTCGGCAAAGAGCCTTGGAGGAGAAAAAGAGCAGACTAAGTACAGAGTGAAAGGTCAAGTTTATTAAGTATTGACGGTTCAAGTGGTTTAATATCTGAAAACACAAAGTAAGTGGTTTAATATCTGAAAACACAAATTGACATGAATCCAAAATACACTGATGATTGTGCTGTCAAACAATGACACTATGTGGAATCTATGAACAGGTTGTGGGGGTCCCTGCTTCATCTCTCTCTCAACTAAGGGGTCCCTGCTTCATCTCTCTCTCAGCTAAGGGGTCCCTGCTTCATCTCTCTCTCAACTAAGGGGTCCATGCTTCATCTCTCTCTCAGCTAAGGGGTCCCTGCTTCATCTCTCTATCAACTAAGGGGTCCCTGCTTCATCTCTCTCTCAACTAAGGGGTCCCTGCTTCATCTCTCTCTCAACTAAGGGGTCCCTGCTTCATCTCTCTATCAACTAAGGGGTCCCTGCTTCATCTCTCTCTCAACTAAGGGGTCCCTGCTTCATCTCTCTCTCAACTAAGGGGTCCCTGCTTCATCTCTCTCTCAACTAAGGGGTCCCTGCTTCATCTCTCTCTCAACTAAGGGGTCCCTGCTTCATCTCTCTATCAACTAAGGGGTCCTCGGCCTGAAAACGTTGAAGACCCCTGGATTAGACGATGCAGTAATAATCATGAGGGTGCTGACCTGTGGTTGACCTTGGAGCTGGCGGTGAGCGTGTGCGTGCGCTCTGAGGGCTGGTCGGGGACCACCCGGACGCGGGCCAGCAGGGCCTGGGCCCGCTGCTTCTCCCCGGGACCCCCCAGGGTCTCCAGGATCACATGGAAGTCCTGGACCGCAGACTGGCAGGCGAAAAGCTCCTTGTCCAACATGAAGGAGTCCAGCTTGGGCAGAACCTGAGGAGAGGAGAGGAGGTACAGTCATTAAACCCTCAATACTTAGTGAAACAGACTTGCAAAGAGTGTACTTGGTACGTTCTCTTTTGCAACTATTACACCAAATCTCTTAGGCAAAAATGAGCAGTTCTACATGTTGTCAATGCGTCTTCGCAGTGTGCCAGTGAGAGAGAGCATCAATGAATCCATCAGTGAGAAAGAACAACTGAATGGTGCTTTTTGGGGGCCGATTCATACTCCACTTTTAGAGCCAAATGTATTTCGATTCGGCTACACTATGACGTCATTCAGAGGTTCGGGGGTACTGTAATTATTCATTAATTAAATCGGCTGTCCAGTGCCACTCAGATTTTGTAACTCCCCAAACCGAAACGAAATAAATTCAACTCTAAAAGTATAGGGGCCCTATTTTGAACCAGGTCTTATGCCTTATGCCTTAACTTCTTTGCCTTTTTTTACTATTTTGTTTTTGTTTTTTAAATATTTCACATAGCTGATCTGCAAGCTCACAACGTGCAGATGTAGATCAGCATTTGAAGTATTTAAAAATGTTTTTCAAAATAGTGAAAAAAAGGTAAAGAAGTTAAGGCATAAGGCATAAGACCTGGTTCAAAATAGGGCCCTAGCAGTATGAATGGGCCCTGACAGTGACATCACGGTGACGTCACAGTGACATCACAGAAACGCACCTTCTCCTGCCTCTCCATAGCTGCCTGCTCCGTCAGCACCTCCTCCTTGAAGGAGAAGTGGCACCGCCCGTGGGACAGCGAGGACACGTAGGTGATGAGGGTGGTGATGTCCAGGTTGACCCTGGAGCACTGCTCCACCTTCAGCTGAAAGGTGGGGGAGAGGAGAGAACATGTAGTTATCACTGCTCCACCTTCAGCTGAGAGGTGGGGGAGAGGACATGCAGTTGGCTGTGTTGCTCATGCCTCGGATGCCCGATGCTTACAAGCTGTACTTCGTTGTAAAGGTGACTAATCAACGATAAAAACGATATAAACAAAATACGAATTGGTAGTATTAACCCATTTGTAGCCGATCCCGAGAATACTCGTGAAAAATACTCGAGTATTTAGAGTGCCGATCCCGAGGATAAATATACTGTATATACAGTAAATCTGGCAAGCTTACCGTACGGTCCGTTGGAAAGTCCTGGCACGGATGGACTCGCCGATTCATCATCATCGCGCATCCACGTGCACACAATAGTGATCCCATAACATGGGAGCCGACGGTCTATCTCATCTTTGATGTCCATTTTCTACAAAAAACACTTTTTAAGCCAAGGATGGCATTAGATTCTCGCTAAAATAGCAAAAGTATAAAGGGATCCATCTTCCAGCCCTGTTTACATTTCGACCACAAGTACTTCCGGGTGAATCTCCGTCAAGTAGGAATTTGTTTAGTTAGCTCGATCTACTTCCGGCCTTCAAAATAAGAGACTGGCTGCGGACGGAGCAGGCTAACAGCACGCTGGAAAATTAACCCGTTCATGTCTGGAGCACTAAATGGGTTAAAGGGGAGATATAATGGACCGAAGTCAAGTTTCCTTTCTTTTTGTGCCGAGTTTAAATAAACACATTAAATGTAACTACATTCCTCCTATCCCACCTCTGGGAAGGCCAGCCTCTCCACCACCGTGTGCCGATCCACTCTGGTCAGACCTGCTGCTTCATCATCATCATCATCATCTTCGTCGTCCTAGAGGTCAGAGATATGGGAAAATACAATATCACCATGTTCTCCCAAGCTGTATCACCATACACCATCTGATCACGATTCTTTTTCATGACGGTTTTTATGGTTATTTTTCAGGTTACTTAACAGTACAACCAACTACAGTACAAGGTAACAAAAAGCTAAAAGCAAAAGGAGTAACAGACCATTTAGACCAGTGGTCCTCAAAGTGGGGTCCAGGGACTCTCTGGGTTCCTTTTGGGAGGTCTAAATTGACCCTTACAAGAATGGAACTCTGACAGTATACAAATGAAACCAAATGGACCCTTGCAGGTCCTTTTGGTTTCATTTGTACACTGTCAGAGTTATTTTAAAGTTTGTGAGAAACTGATTTAGACAAAAATGCAGGTTTAAATGAATTCTGCAGTGAATCTGCTGTATTAACAATTCAACAGGATTTTTAATAAAGCTCTCCCTCACAGAGCAACGAAGTCATGATGTGACTCGCTCATCCCCCTTGAGTCATCTTAAAATCGTCTCTTATAAGCATTGTGGTCCAAAAATAAACAAACGGTCTTTGCAATATTGTTGGGGAGGAGGCTCTGTATGGTTTATGATAGTCAGTCACTCATATTTGATACAGTCTGTTTCTGGTGAAAATGTAACTAATTGGGCGACAGTAACATTAGCGTTTTCTCACCATCAGTTGATTCTTCATATCCATATGAGTCAAACCGCTGAGATCATTTGTTTATAATTGGAACACAGTTCTTATATGACGCCATATGAAAAAGGTCTATGGGAATTCAGAATGGGGGGTGTAAATGACGTCACACTTCACTGCTCTATAGTATCACGATACATAGGATATCTCTGAAAAGGCATATTGTGGAGACATTGTAATGTCTCAACGATATTTATCACCATATCACCTAGCTCTGGTCCATAGCGTTAGTGAAGTTCTCCCTAGCGCAATGTTCCTCTACCTCCGTATTCCTTGGCAAAACCGGAAAACCCTGCCGTCTGGTCCGAAAATAACAAAAACTGTTTTGCCCCTCACCAAACCAAAGGTATCAGTGGACAGTTGAAGCTTAAAGATTAAAATCCATTTCTAGGGCAAAATGAAAAATATTCCACCGGATGGAGACTCCATTTCTTCAAGTTTTTTACTATTTTGTGGTTGCCATCACGGCACCAACTCACTACTGCCGCGCAGGTCAGAGGACCGAAATGCACCGCATTAACAGAGCATTAATCTTGTTGGGGTGTTATGCAGCTCTGTGACGTTGGAAGCGCTGTTTCGTAAAAACTGTCTTCAACCGTCAGGTGGATTATTTTTCATTTCGCCCTAGAAATGTATTTTAAGTGTCTGGTGGGGGGTCCAGACTGCGTCCACTAAGTAGAGTAAGCTTTCAACTGTCCACTGATACCTTTGGTTTGATGAGGGGCCAAACAGTTTTTGTTATTTTCGGACCAGACGGCGCGGTTTTCCGTTTTTGCCAAGGAATACGGAGGTAGAGGAACATAGTGTTAGGGAGAACTCCACTAACGCTATGGACCAGAGCTACATATCACCCAATCTTACCTCATCATCTTCTTCATCTTCATCGTCACCCTCGCTGTCACCTTCCTCCTTGCCGTGGACCCCCTCCTCTGGCTCCGCCCCCTCCTCTGGCCCTGCCCCCTCCGGCTCGGCCCCGCCCCCCTGGGCGTTGACGGCCACGATGTCTCCCCTCACGCTCACCCCCATGCTCCTCAGGGCGTCGGCCATGGGCCGCGACACGCCGTTGTAGAAGGCAAAGATGACGCTGGGCTGGCTGTACTGCACCTGCTGCTGACCGCTGTATGGGGGGACACATTAACATGCTGACCGCTAAATGGGGGGACACATTAACACATTAACAATATTAAATAAAATCACAGTTCCACTAAGTGCTAAACTCTGTATGCTTGTAATCTATCCAAAGAAGCAAAACTAACAAAAATCTTAGATTTTGGTCTTCTCCAAGCTGGAAAAGCCTTGATGCCCCCACGTTGAGGATGTGGCATGGAGAACTCATGAACTCTGTTGGGCTGGAGAGACTGACTTATATCATTGGGGGTAGACAGAGTGAGTTTGAACATCTTTGGGAGGTGTCTATGGGTGCTGTGGAGACAAATACCTGAAACAATAGTGTGCATATTCACAATGGTAATGTATGGTTACAGAAAAAAGGAAAGGAAAAATTAAATGATGTGAACAATGTCATCTTAATTGTTTTTATTTATTTATTTTTATTTTTTGGTATTTCATTTTGTAAACAAGGTGACTCTTGATGGGCATGTGCAGGGGGTAGGCTGTATGTGGGAGTGAGTGAATGGGTGTAAGTGTATGTATTGTGTTATGTGTGAAACAAAAAAAAACAATAAACATAAATTTTAAAAATAAATAAAAATAAAAATAAAACACTATTCAACCTGTACTGGACCTACTGCGGACCACTGTATGGGGGGACACCACATCAAGCCATTTCACTCATTGTGGGCAGTGGTGCTTTGGGATTTTCTTTTCAGGGCGGACGGTCATTTATTGCTGTCACTTGCACGCGCGCGCACACGACTCTAGAGGCAATTTAGTTTTGGTTTTCTAGTCTTAATTACAGTTGCATTGTTACTTAATATTTTATTTTCTAGTTTCATTTAATTCAATTAGAAAATACAGTGCTGCAGTAGAGAAACAAGTTTGCTTTGAAGGAATCTCAAACAGTAGCCTGCATACGGAGCCATGTATGAGGACTGGATGCACACACATGCACATGCTTTCACCACTGGAAACCTAGTAGGCTACTGTAGGTGTTAAAGTAGTATCCATATGAATAGGGTACATGGTCTTGTGAATCTAGGGGGGGATGCGATGCAGACCACTTACTGGCAAACCTGGTAAACTTGTTATGCAAATATTGCCATTTCATTAGAAACTGTAGGCTATATGGCGCATCGTCACTCCAATCTATGGGGAGTTCAAGCATGCACACTCGCAAGCACTGTTCTGTGCCGTCTGTGCGCACGCATGTGAGAAATATATTGGCCACACGGCGTCCGGTCACGTCCGGCCTCGAACGCGCTACTGATTGTGGGCTCTATGAAAGGAGAGATCAGTATGTTATACCAAATCTTTATAGGTCAAGTTTATTCTCCTCAAAAGAAAAGTGACATTTCTAGTGATTTCTAGTTAACACTTGCGATGCCAAAAACGTCCAGGAACGTGATGTCTTCCCTCCTTCGGACAATCAGGCTAAATGCATACGTTGTAAAAATGTATTAGATATGACAGGTAACTGGAAGTTTATTAGCTATGATGTAGGGCTGCACAATTAATCGTTTTTTTAAACCGAAATCACGATTTCGAACCACGCAATTACCAAGTTGCGTAATAATCGCAAAAGTGATTTCTGTGTGACGGTGGCTCCCCTCCTCCGTCCCCTGCACACATGTGAAACTTATGGTGTGTGTCTTAGGGTGCATTGTTTTGCCTTGATGAAAGCAAGGCAGCGACATACGGTACCTTCTTCCTTGACAATAATGAACTGAGATCTTTCTGAATATAAAAACGTTTTATATTGCTAATAAGCAAAATACAAGGTATTCTTTTGAAAATATAACTGAACTGAATCAAACCATTTGCATGATTGCCAATTTACCTAGTTATTAATAATCAATTTCTTTTTAAACATATTACTTAATAAATATTCAAGGGAAGCTTCGGAAGCTTGACTTAAGGTAGTGAAGTGATTTTATTTGGTTAAAAATAATTTATTATGTCAACCTTTAAAAAAAAAAAAAAAAAAAAAAAAAAAACGTTTTGTTTTAACAAAAAAACTATCACTTATCCGACCTTAAAATAAATATTCTGAATAAAATCGCAATCGCAATATTAGTTGTAGAAAACTCGCAATTAGATATTTTCCCAAAATCATGCAGCCCTACTATGAAGGGAAACAGGAAGTCTACTAGACGCTGACAGGAAACAGGAAGTCTACTAGACATGAGCTGTAGTCTCGCGTGGCCAGACTGTTGCCTCCGCGATTTGGTCAAATGCTCCCGGCATACAGTCTGGCAGACGGAAATAGAAACGGTGAGTGCGAGATAAAGCGGATGTGACGCAACCGCTCCCTTAGTGCAGTAGCAATAACATGTCCTACTGGAAGCGTTATGTCTCCTTTCAACATTTCTGGGGGCTTTATTTTGTCTTTCTCTGGTGTTATTGGTGTCACCTTCATGATGTTTTCAAACGTTTCATAAACTATACACTCATAACAATAATAGGCAGCTCGAATGACTTTGTCTGAGCTATTGTGTTTCTGTTATGTTTCCAGTGGGACTACAGTTCAGTGCAGCAGCGGCTACTTCCGATACTCGCCGTTCGGGAGCTGCTCTTCCAGACTCTATATAGCATTCGGAGATTGTGGAATAGTTGTCTGGCTACGCGAGACTACATGAGCTGTATTCCAATCCGAAGGGTTCGCACTTTGAAGTGCGCATTTGAAGGGCTATGACGTCACTGGGCCGTGCCATGTGTAGGGCTTGTCCTGTGAAGTGCACTCCACAGTGCCTGTGGAGTGGGACAGCACTACCAAGTGCATAGCCGAGAACTTCTGGTTGCAAAAATCATTTCTCCGTCATTTTTTCCTCCGCGGTGCTTTTAAACTACGTATTTTACCTTCTTAAACGCCCAAACTGATTTTTTTGTGAGGCGGAATTAACTTTTAAGACAATTTAGGATATTTTTAATTTTTTGGGGGGGTCATAATTCACCTAATAATTCACAGCTATTTTGACGTTCGAGGATAATTGAGAACCAGCATCACTCGAACCGAGGCGGGCAGTGAGAGTCATGTCATCCGTCCAAGGCATTCGATTTTCGGCTTGGGATGAGCGTTGCATGTCCTGTTGCTTACCTGCTCTACAAGCTCACAACGCGGTGCAAAGCGACACGTTGTGAGCTTGTAGATCTGCTGTTTTCACTAGTTTGGATCCAGGGCAAACTAATTTCTTTTTTGGGTCACGTACAGGCTAAAAAGTTTGGGAAACACTGGCTATAGACCTATACATGATTGTGATATGATTTATTGTGGCTACAACTTTCAGACAACCCGTTTCAAATAGTTTTCTGTTGATTAGATATTAAAGAAACTTCTGTTTTTGGTTTTGTCATAATTAAAGGTCTGACAGTCACATAACTGTATGATGAGATTGTTCTGAAGCACAAGATCATTAAATAAAATAACAGTTTATTAACACGCTCTATTACAATTCACACTGTAACTGTAACATGTATCATGATATTCATATTATGCTTAATGTAAAAGCGGCATCGGAATTAACATCATTTCAGGTCATTTATTTGACAGAGAGAAATATGAAAAGCCCGACCTTCGTTTAAATGATTCGTATAAGGCTTATTGTGTGATATGTTTGTGGTTGAAAGTGTGTTTTCCCTGCCTCTCTGTGAACAGACTCAGGGAATCACATCACCGTAATCTGATCATCATCATTAATAGCAGCAATTAAGCAATACAAGCCCCAAAATAAAAACGCAACATTTCATATCATGGTCAGGCATAATTCATAGTAAATCATAAAGCAAACATTCAACTTGCTTCAACGCATAATGTAATTCTTTTTAACTCATACCCTGCCAAACCCGAGGAACCCGAGAATTTCGCGATGTCCCTCCCTGCCACGCCAGAGGAACCCGAGAATTTCCGCCATTTTGAAAAAAAAAAAGTTTTTTTTTCAAAAAAAATTTTTTTTCAAAAAATGTTTTGGGACCCCAAAAACGTTAGTAGGCATGATAGCGATCGCGAAATTGCTTGTTTAACCCCCATACAACCCCCATACAACTCAGGTAGCAGACCTCCAAGCTCACAACAGTGTAAAACATAATGGCTGCTATCTCATGAATGCCTGAACGGATTTCCATTCGGATTTTTTTGTTTGAAAGCTGTGAGCAATGTGGACACACGTGGTGCATTATCTAGGCATGGGTGTGCACGATCCGTGCACTATGAATTACATGGAAGTCTATGGAGACGAATGGCAGTTAAAGAGTACGAAGGTATTGTTAAATGGCAGCATATGAGTTAAGGAAATATGACAAAGATCTGAAGCTTTATTTAGTTATTAGAGTGAAGACTGAATGCCGAGTTCTAACCCACAGATATTACACTAGGATACATATAGGCGAATAGACCTATTTGATCAAATGGACCCCAATACAGTATTTTCTCATTCTGAAGTGTATAGGCCTATAACCAAGCAGAAACTGCGTTCTGTTTCCCGACATGGAAGGTTTATAGATTCTATTGACATTCTAGCAGCCCTTTAGCACATAACTACTATGCTGTTCTTTTCCGTTGCATTATAGCAGGTTGATGATCACCCGCAACATCGCGGATGACCAATTAATCCATTGCTTTCAGCTGCCACAGCATATACAGTAAGCCTACGTTTGTGGTGCATTGGTGAGAGAATAAAACATTTCCACTAAATGTCATTTAGCTATTACAGTTCTGAGCCTCTATTTTGTATATTACAGAGCAGTGGAGAATAAAGCAAAAGTAATTGTTCGCCCCGTTTATTTATTTATACCCTATAATGCGAATTTAGGACTAAATCACAAATTGTCAATATGCTATTAGCCTACTGTTTCACGTAGCCTATTCATAACATCTGTAATTAACTCATTGACTGCGCCGCCACGAGTTTCCCGAGTTATTCCCGTTGTCTGAGGCTGCGTCGCCCGAGTTTCACGAGTTGGGGCTGTTTTCAAGGTTTATGCAAAAGTACACTTTCCTCTAGCCTGTGACAAAATGTCATGTTGCTATGATAAAAGGGTGGTTAAAAATCACACATCAAAGTCAGCTTGTTTGAAAACAAAGGAGAAATCGACCTCCCCATGAACCCAAAGTGAACTCATTTATCAGGACACGGCTCCGCCGACACAGTGCGGCGCGGCCGCAGCAGTGGTGGTGTCAGACAATGAAAACAAAACAAGCAGATCTTCAAGCAGACCATTCTGCATGAATCAAAAACATTTTCACTTGAAAAGCTGTGACCTGCTGCACTGAGTCACCCTAACCCACACACAGCTCCATATACACGCAAAAAAGTTCAAAGTCTCTGCAACAAAAGTTTACCAAAACAGCAAGACAACAATGGCTACATCAGAGCCTCGTAGCAACCGCCCGGCCTCTCAGGCCTCTCTATACCAAAACAAGCCAACACAAACACATCAACAACACAGCAACACCTCCCCGATGAAAGCATTCACAAATCAACACTCAAAATGTTATAAAAGTTTCAACATGAACTTACCTCAGTGTGAGGAGGAGAGCGTTGGTGTAACACACACATACAGAGAGAGAGACAGACAGACAGATAATTCCAGTGCCGTTTAGTGTCCAGTAGATCAGTAATCCTATAGTTTCATTCGTGTAGTTTTCTTTTTTCGTTGTTTGTGAGCGGGTTTCATGCCCACACCGCGGAAGCCTAAGGCCCCGGCCGGGCGCAGCAAGCGCCCGACGGCTAGCCATGGTTCGCCGGTCGCCTCTGGTTCTGGTTCCCGTCGCGAACCAGCCCGATCCTGCACTGGACGCGGGCGAGGTATAGGGCCTCCATCGAACCCCGGTCAGACCACCATGGATTCCTTTCTAATCGCCAATTTGCCCCGTCCGGAGACGGATACGGAGTACGAGACGGAGGAAGAAGAGGCGGCGTCGCCGTCCCAACAACACACACCGCGGGCAGACACGGCTCCACTGCCCGCACTCCTCACGCCGGAATCGGTGGCTCGCCGTCCCGCGAGGCCACGCGAAGAACGCTCTGCCATGCCCATGTCGCCGAGAGATAATATCGAGACTCACTATCTCTCCCAGTCCCAGAGTGAGATGTATGTATTATCCTAATCCATATCATTGATCCATTCAAAAACAGCAGATAACAGTCAGTGCAAGTTCACAGCGCATCACTTCGTAGCCTACTTTCCTGAGCTAACTTTCGCTAAATTATTCACTCAATCAAATGATGAGGTCCGTGTCCGAGGACTTCTCCTCTCCGATGCAGATGATGTCATCGGCAGCACTGGTGATTTTGAGTGGCACCCCCCGGAGAGCAAAGATGACTCTTTCTTTGCGCGTAAGTTGTGCACATGCAGCACACATTGCGCGCGTGCACACACACACACACACACACACACACACACACACACACACACACACACACACACACACACACACACACACACACACACACACACACACACACACACACACACACACACACACACACACACACACACACACACACACACAGAACTTTTCATTCAATTTGAGGAGTAAATCATTTATTTTATTTTGGTATGCGTTTTCAGAAGCTGATCAAGGAAGTGCTTCTCTGTCAGGCACTGGGACACAGAGACCTTCAAGCAAAGGAACAGGCAAAGGTAAGATAAAAATAATGATATTTTATATATATATATGTGTGTATATGTATATATATATATATATATATATATATATATATATATATATATATATATATATATATATACACATATATATAAAATATCATTATTTTTATCTTACCTTTGCCTGTTCCTTTGCTTGAAGGTCTCTGTGTCCCAGTGCCTGACAGAGAAGCACTGGTGATGGAAGCACTTCCATCACCAGTGCTGCCGATGACATCATCTGCATCGGAGAAGTCCTCGGACACGGACCTGTACACATCATTTGATTTTGGTGCCGCCTCTTCTTCCTCCGTCTCGTACTCCGTATCCGTCTCCGGACGGGGCAAATTGGCGATTAGAAAGGCATCCATGGTGGTCTGACCAGGACCGGGGTTCGATGGAGGCCCTCTAGCCCCTCTACCTCGCCCGCGTCCAGGGCAGGATCGGGCTGGTTCGCGACGGGAACCAGAACTAGAGGCGACCGGTGAACCATGGCTAGCCGTCGGGCGCTTGCTGTGCCCGGCCGGGGCCTTAGGCTTCCGTGGTGAGGGCATGAAACCCGCTCACAAACAACGAAAAAAGAAAAAGAAAACTACACGAATGAAACTATAGGATTACTGATCTACTGACACTAAACGGCACTGGAATTATCTGTCTCTCTCTCTCTGTGTGTGTGTTACACCAACGCTCTCCTCATCACACTGAGGTAAGTTCATGTTGAAACTTTTATAACATTTTGAGTGTTGATTTGTCAATGCTTTCATCTGGGAGGTGTTGCTGTGTTGTTGATGTGTTTGTGTTGGCTTGAGCTTCACCGAAGCCATTGTCGAAGCCTGGTGCACCCCGCGACCCACCCAACCCCTCTGGCCCGATTCTCGGACTGTGAGGAGGTCAGCCCATGTCCCTGAAAAGATACCGCCCAGACCACGAAGGAGAAACCCTACAAGGGTCTGCTACATCTGCAGCAAAATACACAAGAAAAGGAGTGAGACCTCATTCTACTGCCATCTGTGTCTTGTGCCTTTGCACAGGAGGCTTTGTTTCGAACGGTACCACGCAGAGATTGACTATGAGCACGCAAGCGGTGCTCGACGTCGATGATAGACAGACACATTTTGATGACATGAGTGTAGACATACTGTGTACCGATTTGCGTGATTTTAGGGCAAATTCTGTAGGAGCAGTGTCCAAAAATGTGTTTGAAAAAATCGGCCTGATGGTGGCGCTATATGGGACAGATCCATTTTGATGACATGAGTGTAGACATACTGTGTAGCGATTTGCGTGATTTTAGGGCAAAATCTGTAGGAGTAGTGTCCAAAAATGTGTTTTGAAAAATTGGCCTGAAGGTGGCGCTAAATGAGAGCTCCATGTTGATGACATCAGTGTAGAGCAAGTATGTACCGATTTGCGTGATTTTAGGGCAAAATTTGTAGGAGCAGTGTCCAAAAATGTGTTTTGCAAGAATCGGCCTCAAGGTGGCGCTAGAAGAGGGGCATGTGAGAATTGATGGGTGGAGGTTGTAGTTTGGCAGGCAAGGAGTGTGTGTGCAAAATTTGGCATGGATCTGGGCAACGGTTGCGGAGATACGATGTGACGTGCAAAAGTGTGACGTGTGACGGACGGACAGACAATGTGCCCATTACACTGTAAGAAAATATTGTTTTGTTTCAGATCATAAAGTAAGCATCTCATGTAATAAATAAAGAGCTGTGAGTAAAAAAAATTAGTTGTTTGCTTGAAAAGAGACCATTCACAAAAACGTATTTTTCTCCAGTTGTTATTCTGAGAGGGCTTGGTTTTGGTGAAACAAGGGTTTTCAAATGGCTATAACTAAAGAAGTGTACATGATAAAAACATAATTATTTTTTCTGTGGAAACTAGAAGTTATCCTCTTTCCTCTGGGCCATGGCATGACATAGTCATCATTAGACAGAATTTAAAAAAAAATGGTAAACATGGTAAGAAATCAAGAAATGCTTGGCAACCTAGCTTGATAGTTCACTTTTAATGGTGGCAGTCAATGAGTTAAGGGAAATACTCTATATTCCCGATTTGATGTTGCCATAGCCTAGTAGGCCTACTCTCTATCCATTTCTATTTTCAGTTCATTCTGATGTTTGATTATATTCTGAATTGGTTCCTCGTTTATTAGTGGACACGTTCACACGTTGTTATAATAGTTAGTTAGTATAATAGTTATAGTAATTTTAAACAACACTCAAATACCAAACCTGGTGCTCGAAGTTCTTTGCCACGGGAACTCAGTGGTAGTTAGATTGTTTATTTAATTGGAAATAACATAACGCACATATACAATACACTGGACAATCTGAATTAATAACGGTATGCTCAATAGAATATGCAATGAATGGTATAAACTATAAAACTTAGTAGGCTATACAATGACTAGTTCGTCATGTTAGTGTTACTTGAAAACATTCAATCAAGCATTATACAGAGCCAGAGGCAGTTTCTTTCATGTCTAATCATATTAAGAAAACAATTTGATGGATTGCCTGTTAATTAAGACACAACAACAAATCATATGTCAGTCATGTTCCACCACCAATTCCAAGGGAGGGGAGCAGAGCCGTGGAGCCGAGAACAGGTTGCCTTCAGAGGGATTCGATGCGTAGAGCTGCCCGCCCCGAGACGAGACACGGCGGTTCTCAGAACCTTCCGACAACGCCGTTGCATATATTTTAAATAGTCATGATTAATTATGAAGTTTATACACCTAAATACTATACCGAAAACACCTTACAATTAAACTCTGTGGCACCAAACAGAAGTTAGACAGCTCTTTTGTGGATAAAAGTTTAATGCGATGGACAGCAGACACTGTTGTTTTTGTTTTGATCCGGGTTGAATCGTGGAGTCGCGTTGCATTGTGGGACGCTGCTATCCAACGAAGTGCTTGAAGTGACCATCGGCTGTACGCTTCAAAACGAGGAGAAAGTAGTGCACATTCCAAGGGTAGGTTACCCTAGGTTAACGCGGTCTACTAAACGGGACAGCACTAGGCGCGGCCCAGTGACGTCATAGCCCTTCAAATGCGCACTTCAAAGTGCGAACCCTTCGGATTGGAATACAGCTATGGACAGGAAACACTACCTGGCCTCCAGGAAGTCCTCAGCCTGGCTGATGACGCTCTTGTCTCCGTATTGGCCCCGCCCCTGCCAGATGTTGTGCAGCGCCTCGGCCTTTCGACCAATGGCCTTCACCCAGGTGTGTCCGCCATTGGCCACCACGTCCACCACCAGACACTGCTTAGTCCCGCCCCTGGGGAGACGGAGACCACTTATAGTTAAATAGTGTATAGTTAGAGTTAAATAACTTATAGTTAGAGTTAAATAACTTATAGTTAGAGTTAAATAACTTATAGTTAGAGTTAAATAACTTATAGTTAGAGTTAAATAACTTATAGTTAGAGTTAAATAACTTATAGTTAGAGTTAAATAACGTATAGTTAGAGTTAAATAACTTATAGTTAGAGTTAAATAACTTATAGTTAGAGTTAAATAACTTATAGTTAGAGTTAAATAACGTATAGTTAGACTTAAATAACTTATAGTTAGAGTTAAATAACTTATAGTTAGAGTTAAATAACTTATAGTGGAGTTAAATAACTTATAGTTAGAGTTAAATAAAGTACTGTATAGTTAGAGTTAAATAACTTATAGTTAGAGTTAAATAACTTAGTTAGTTAAATAACTTATAGTTAGAGTTAAATAACTTATAGTTAGTCAACCGTATCTATATACCTCATGTGATTGGTCTTAACTCATATTCATTATAATATTATGCACTTAAGGAAGCATGAGGTCAGTCTGTTGCTCTCCCCAGGTTGGCAGAGGGAGAGCAGAGCCCAGGATTACAGCTTAGGCAATTGGCACTGGGTTCGAAAACCATGGGAAAAAAAGGCAAAAAACTAGCATACCGATATACCTGTAATTCCTATTTCGCATCTTGACTAACCCATAATTATAATATAGGAGAAAATATAATTAAACCAACACTAAAACTAAATTGAAATTTAATACAAACAGTAACAAAATAAAATAAAAAAGTTAAATTCTACTTACCGGTCCAGGTAATGAGAACATACTAAGAACATGCTAACTGGTCCAGGTATGAGAACATACTAATAACATACTAAGAACATACTAAGAACACGTTAACACATTGACCGCCATTTTAACATACCTCCGTACTCCCACCTGCCATTCGTCTCCATAGACTTCCATGTAATTGGGTGTGCACGGATCATGCACACCCATGCCTAGATAATGCACCACGTGTGTCCACATTGCTCACAGCTTTCAAACAAAAAAATCCGAATGGAAATCCGTTCAGGCATTCATGAGATAACAGCCACTATGTTTAACAAAGATGGCTGCCAAAATGGCTGCCATGCTTGAAAGATGGGGTTGCTATGGGGGTTAAACATGCAATTTCGCGATTGCTATCATGCCTACTCCATTTTTTGGGGTAAAAAAATTTTTTTGAAAAAAATTTTTTTTTTGAGTTTTTTTTTTTTTTTTTTTTAAATTCTCGGGACTATCGGGCCTGGCGGGGAAAGACATTGGAATAATCTCGGGACTATCGGACCTGGCAGGGAATGAGTTAAGAACATACTAAGAACATACTAACCGGTCCAGGTATGAGAAGACGTGCAGCACGCTCACCACGTCCGTCAGGCTCTCGGCTGATTGGACGATGGCGGTCAGGTGGGCCAGGTTGGTGCTCTGGAGGTGGGACTCTTTGATCTGCACCTTGCCTGTCAATCAACCGTGACATTTGACTTTAGGTTAGCTACGGTAACATGGGTCTTCATCGTCTTGATTGAAGGAACATCAAGGTCTATGGAGATGGACTTGGAGCCTTGAGATTGTCCATGTTTGGATACAATCTGACCTCCTGGCAATTCTCTTCTTTTTCATTTGGTCCATGCTCAGTGTGTGACACAAAACAGCAGAATGAGGGATTTACTCCATTTAAACTGGGTGGATTAGTGATTACTGAAGATTAAAGTCAACTTGGACTCACCACAGGTGAGTTCCAGGTGAATAGCCTGCTTGGAAATATACATTTCATGCCAATCTAAAAGGGCGTCAATTATATTGTCCTAGCCGCCACAGTATGCCATTTAGCCTACTTATGGTCAAATTGACCGTGAATCACCTAGCCGCCACAGTATGCTATTTAGCCTACTTCTGGTCAAATTGACCGTACAGCCGCGTACAGGCGATATGCTTCCGCTGCTGATGAATAGTGAAGACACGGGTTTGCACTCGCGGGCCATCGATACACGCCAATGCACTCGCAGTGCATTGTGGGACTTGTAGTATTATGGTGGTGCGTGCAATATACCACCGGGCCAGTTCTAATAGTAATTAAACATCATCCCGTGGGCCAAAGATAATTCATTCACAGGCCTGATTTGGCTCCCGGGCCTTGAGTTTGACATATACAGTCCAGAGATTGCGTTAGACCGGATTTGACCGATTTTTAATGACAAAGACCGGAAAATATAAACCTCATCGGACATAAGGACCGATTGAAAATGACACGGCAGTTCATTAATATGGGACCGTACCTATATTCCCCAGGTTCTATGTTCCCCAGGTTCTATGTTCCCCATTTACCCCCTCAAAAAAGGTTCTATGTTCCCCACTTACCCAAAAAAGGTCCTATGTTCCCCAGGTTCTATGTTCCCCACATACCCCCACAAAAAAAGGTTCTATGTTCCCCGCTCAACTTAAAAAAGGTTCTATGTTCCCCACTCATCCAAAAATGCATGGGAAACATTCATTTCTAATTACTAATAACTCAAAACACGCAATAATGGGGAGAAAATACGAATACTAGTGGGACAGGGGGCACTAGGGACATCTGGAGTTTCTAAATTCTAGGAGAGCTAAGGCAAAACCACGCCCCGGACTCATTTTTGAAGCTTGTGATTGGCTGAACCGGAGGTAGGGTGCGCTCCATTGTAGTCACTTGGACCGTGCAGAGGAGGTGAATAGAATGCGTTTATCGTGGGCTTGCCCAGGCCTTACTGCCTGGGCATAAATATAACGATTGCATTCACCACGGCTTCGTAACTCTGGCCGCTCTTCTCCGCTGGCCTTCGCGCCGCTTGCAATGTCGTGGACAATAACTGAATGTCGTTGAAAACGAGCGCTCCTTGCCTTAGCTCTCCTAGAATTTAGAAACTCGCCATCTGGACACCATACTTTTGTTATGACTGGGCATCTGGCGAGTGTGCACCTGGACATCTGGGCCTGGTGCACCTGATGGATCCGACATGTCTCCTTTCCGACATGTCTCCATTCCGACATTAACCCTAACCCTAAACCTAACCTCTATGGAAGTGCTGCCACTCTGACAATAAGAAGTCTTTGTCGGAGTGGAGACATGTCCTGGACATAGGGACATACATGTGGGCATTTGGATGAATGGGCACTTAGGGGTGGAGACATCTGGGTACCTGGGCAACTAAATTAGGATTGCCCCCATTTCCTGCATTTGAGTTGGGAACAAATACTTTTTTTTTTTTTGTGGGGAACATACAGTAGATCCTTTTTTTTGGTTGAGCGGGGAACATAGAACCTTTTTGTGGGGAGGGTGTGTGGGGAACATAGAACCTGGGGAACATAGAACCTTTTTGGGGGGGAAGCGGGGAACATAGAACCTGGGGAACATAGAACCTGGGGAACATAGGATGGACCCCATTAAGGGAACCGCAAATCCCTCTCTCTCTCTCTCTTTCTCAATGTCTCTCTCTCTCTCTCTCTCTCTCTCTCTCTCTCTCTCTCTCTCTCTCTCTCACCACTCTCACATGCACGTTAGTTTGGCAATGGTTGCACAAAAACACACGGGTTAAGCTACACTTTTTCCTGTTAATAATAACCTATGTGAAATAAGCTGCATTGGGAGGTACGCGGCGTGGGGGAGAGAGAAGACAGCAGTCCATTTCAGCGTCATCTTGCAACGTGCACCCACGGGAATTATGGAAGACACGCAGGACAACTAACAACCCATATAAAACAAACTTTATACACTCGATTGACGTTCTTTATGAGGAGATGTTATGGAAACTGTACGAGATCACCACCAAAGCCTTTACAACCTTCCCAAAGTTGCATATAAGAGATGCATGGACATCGTGACCACTCAACCATAGCAGTGAGTAGTCTATAATTGATTAATTTCTGGACAGATGACTCTATCAACCTATGAAACATTTGCGCAGACCTCACTTTCAGAATATTTCTCATTATTCTGTACATGTGTTAGCCTCGATGCAACAGAAACAACTTGTTATGAAACCATGCAGTGCAAACACACAGCCTGAGCCTGCGCGAGAATAGTCCAATATAAATTAATTCCCTTATGCAAGATGAAGCTGTATGTTTTTTGTACAGCCTACTACTCCTTTACATTCAATTCGTTCAGTCCCAACTATACAACAGGACTTAAACAACATTGTTTTTGGCTATGTTTTTGCACCTGCTTGTCATCCATGCATTACAATTATTATGTCCGGTATTTTTATCAGATGTCCGATAAATTTTAATCATGCCGGTCACGGTGACCGGCTGTTAAAAATCCTAGCGCGACCTCTGATACAGTCGTGGCTAAAAGTATTGGTACTCTTGCATTTGTAAAACAGAAAAAAAAGAGCAGACTAAGTACAGAGTGAAAGGTCAAGTTTATTAAGTATTGACGGTTCAAGTGGTTAAATATCTGAAAACACAAATTGACATGAATCTAAAATACACTGATGATTGTGCTGTCAAACAATGAAACTATATGGAATCTATGAACAGGTTGTGGGGGTCCCTGCTTCATCTCTCTCTCAACTAAGGGGTCCCTGCTTCATCTCTCTCAACTAAGGGGTCCCTGCTTCATCTCTCTCTCAACTAAGGGGTCCCTGCTTCATCTCTCTCTCAACTAAGGGGTCCTTGGCCTGAAAACGTTGAAGACCCCTGATCTAGACCATTGTGTGTTTTTTTAAACAAATGCAAGCTAAAGTACCAATACTTTTAGCCACAGCTATGCTCTACAGCTCCGTACCTTGCTCCACGCGCCTCAGGAAGCGCAGCTCAGCCTTCAGCTTGCTGCAGAGCTTGGCGCGTCCCTCCACGCTGCGCTGCTGCACCGCACACACCGCCTCCACACGCTGCAGCAGGCCCTGCGCGCACGACACGCGCTCCTGCAGCATCTGGTGCACGGACATGACGCACGCATTCTGCACACACACACACACACACACACACACACACACACACACACACACACACACACACATTTTGCACACACACTCCTTGCCTGCCAAACCACAACCTCCACCAATTCTCACATGACCGTCTTCTAGCGCCACCATGAGGCCGAAAATTTGCCCTAAAATCACTTAAATTGGTACACACTTGATCTACACTCATTTCATCAACATGGATCTGTTCCATATAGCGACACCATCAGGCCGATTTTTTCAAACACTTTTTTGGACACTGCTCCTACACATTTTGCTCTCAAATCACGCTGCGACCTGACGGTCGCTTATCTCCCGATTAGGGAGTCTTACTGGTACAATTTATTACACAGCTTGGTTGAATGCTTGATTCTGATTGGTCAAGCGCTGAAATCAGCTGTGAATTATAGCTGTATAATGACCGGAGTCCACGTATGGTATCGTGACGCCCCACAAGCCCTTAAAACTAAACTCCAAACAGCCCAAAATAAACTAATTAGGGTCCTGCTTAACCTTCCCTATCAGACTCACCTCACCGCTACTCACCAGTTAAGAGTGGGGTGGCTCAGAGTAGATGACAGAGTACAGCAACTTGCAATGGGCCTGGTGTACAAGATACACTACACCACTATGATACCCAAGTACCTGTCAAAATACTTTATAAACGTTAAGGATGTCCATAATTACAACACCAGAGGCAGTGCCACAGATCACGTTCAACCCAGAGTCAACTCAAAGAAAGGGTCGAACTCGTTCTTCTGCTATACCACAAAAATGTGGAATGCCTTACCGAAGGCCATAAAGGAGTGTGGATCACTAGCATCCTTTAAAATTGCCCTGAAAAACCACTTACAGGCAGAAAGCCGTTCGCAACTGGTAAAAAACCTAGCCCAACCCTACCCTCCCTGCCCCTTCCTTGTTTATACTTGTATACTTGTATATTCCTTGTACATACTTACTGTCTGTTTAGATTTACTGTATATTCCTTGTATATACTTACTGTTTGTTTAGATTTACTGTTTTCTTTTCTTTTTTTTCCCCTTTTTCTTTACATATCTACTGCATAGTACTGTGTTCTATTTGTCTGTCATTCAATGTTATATGAGATACTTAAATGGTTTCCTGTTGAAATAAGCTTAGTCTTTTCATGGATCTCCTTTTAGTAGACCTTGTACCAGTGAACTGTACCGTCATGAATCTGTACCTTTTCCTATGCAAACTTCTAATAAAGCCTTCAATCAATCAATCAAACCGCTCTGCTCTATAAAGGACCGCTGCCTAATCAAAGGCTCAGAGCAGCTGCTCGGCTTCGCCTCGGGGATTATCAGCCTGTCGTGACCATATTTCCCCAGAATGACCACGCAGCAAGACGTTATCGCAAACATAACTTATACAATCTGCATGTTAATAATACAATACAATATAACTTACCGTATACACGTGGGGTGGTTGTATTTGTGTCTCCCTGCTCCTCTATTGAGACATTTAGATGGTGTCAAAGGTCACGCCTCAGCTAGACACAGAGGATCTGACACGGATTCTGACCTGAGGATGAAGAAGATTCAATTCATCACCTGAGCAAACAGGCAGGCTCTATTAGCTCAATGGTTAAAAATGTCTGCACCAGCGCAGGAAATCAGGTTCAAGTCCTCGGTAGAAAAGGAAAAATGACATACTGTACTGTAGTGCAGCTTTAAACACAACATGATATATTTTAACATCATAAAGTGCCATTTCCCTCGAGAAGACCAGGAATGTAATCTGTACTGTAATGTAAATATGAGAAACGGAAGGAATATGAAAGTTAAATCTCCTCTAGAGCGTGTTTCTTAAACCTTTTCATATCAAGGACCCCCAAATTAGCCCGTGGACCCCCATTTGAAGAGATATGCCAGGGACAGCCCATAAGAGAAGATGTTTAAACGGCTCTAGCAGTGATTCCCAACCATTTTAATTTCAAGGACCCCCAGTTTGACATGCATGTTAGGCTACGGACCCCCGTTTAATGGCATTTCAATCTCTGGGACCCCAGTTTATATTGCAAAATCAATGTTAATTTAACTCAGAGAGTGTACAAATGGAACCAAATGGACCTGAAAAGGCCCATTTGGTTCCATTTATACACTCTCTGAGTTACAGACCTGTAAGGGTCCAATAGCTATCATATAAGCTGGGGACCCCCTGGAACTCCCTCAAGGACCCCTGGGCCTGGGGGTCCACAGACCCCACTTTGAGAACCAATGCTCTAGACTACAACAACACAATACAACATAGCTGGTGTCAGAAACATAAAAGTTAACTTTCAGACACCACTGTGTTTCATTATAATTATAATATAATATAACATGTATTATATAAAACCATAACAACATTGTATTACTGTATAATAATAACACTATTCCATTGTAATATTGGCAGTTAGCAGTGTGGCTAACTGGAGGCTAGCTTATATAGCACTGCATTCCCAGGTAGTTTAATTCCATTCAGTTCACCAACAGTTTGTCAAGTCAAAGTTAACGTTTTAAACAACATAATTCACTCACAGAACACTGGCTCCACAGAGTAAACCCCAAGACGACCTGTTGGTTGGTTTGTGTGTTTTTTCTGTTAGTTTGTTGTCTGTTTGTTTTTGTTGCTCCACGAGCAGCAAGGAAGGAAGGAGTCGACAGTGACGTCAAAGAAAAGCGTCGGAAATGTGGCACAATCCGTCGCGCGTGTTCGACGTCACCGGTCCATCCTACGCTTTGATTGATTGATTGAAGACTTTATTAGAAGTTTGCATAGGAAAAGGTACAGTTTCATGACGGTACAGTTCACTGGTACAAGGTCTACTAAAAGGAGATCCATGAAAAGACTAAGCTTATTTCCACAGGAAACCATTAAAGTATCTCATATAACATTGAATGACAGACAAATAGAACACAGTACTATGCAGTAGATATGTAAAGAAAAGAAAAAATGAGAGAAAAAAAAAAGAGTCTAAAACAAACAGTATATACAAAGAAGGGGCAGGGGAGGGTAGGGTTGGGCTAGGTTCGTTTTTTTTACCAGTTGCGAATGGCTGCTGCCTGTAAGTGTTTTTTTCAGGGCAATTTTAAAGGATGCTAGTGATCCACACTCCTTTATGACCTTCGGTAAGGCTTTCCACATTTTGGTGGTATAGCAGAAAAAAGAGTTTGACCCTTTGTTGGTTTTGACTCTGGGTTGAAAGTGATCTGAACAGTGGAGACGTGTTGTAAAGTAACCGAGTACATTTACTTGTCTTTACTGTACTGTACTGTACTGTACTGTACTGTACTGTACTGTACTGTAGCCTACTGTACTGTGTTGTGCTAGTTACTGAAAACCAGTACTGTTACTAGTTTATAGTTCGTTATAAATTATATAGGGCCTTATGAAACATACATGAACCACTTTCGCCCTATTCTATCTTTCATATCATTGTGTGGTTGTTTTGTCAAAGTTACATTATTACGTTTTAGTTTTAAATATGGGATTGAAACAAATGTAATGTAAAGAAAATGTCATTTCAAATTTGACAGGACTTTTATATTGGGTGAGTAAACTGTCCCGTTTATGCAGGGGGAGAATGAAGCTGTGAATAGCAGTCAACGGCGCCATCTGGTGGCCAACTATCCTTTTAAAGGTGAATTATTTTTGCTTTAGTGAACAGACAGACAGAATACAGTTGGCTTGTATTTGGGGGGTTTAGAGTATTTGAATTTAGAGTATTTGAACCTGTAAACTTACAAACTCACCGGGGTTTGATCTGAATTCAACTATAAAATATGATTTCAGCGATTAAAAGCACATCATCATTTTTATGAATCTCACAACTGAAACGTTTTAGTTTGGACAAGTCTGTGATTTATGAAACAGTGCTGTTTCCTAAACTATAGTGAAACTATGGTTAAAAAAATAGCAGATCTACAAGCTCGCAGTCACAACACGTTGGCCTCTATTGCAGTTGTTCTCAAACAGTGGTTCCAGTGGTCCCCAGCTAAATGATGGAGAGTTGGTAAACCAAATGAACCCTTATAGATGTTGTAAAATGAAACCAAATGGATAGGCTCAAGAGTTAAATTGTTGTTTAAATTGTCTGTATTGTTTAATTCATAAGAAGTCTACACAATTAGAGATTAGATTGTTGTATTTATATGATCAAGGTTTGCCTGTTATCCATCCCAGGGGTTTTCAAAGTGGGTGACGGGGCACCCTGGGGTGCCATGACGGCAGTCCAGGGGTGCCGTGAGATAATTTGATATTTGGAATTTATTTGGACACTTCAAAATATATTTAGTATCATTTTAAACTTATTTTCAGTCAGTTCTCACTTCTAGCCAAAATGTCTATTATCTCAATGTTTTCCTCACAACATAATCACTAAAATATGGCATAAATATAAGGTGTTGGGAGTGAAAATTATGGACATAATGTAGGGGTGCCTCGGATGAAAATAATATTTATAGGGGAGCCCTGAGCCAAAAAAAGTTTTGGAACCCCTGGTCTATCCTATGGTATTGACATCAATACGACATGGAATTGTGGACAAAATCTTTATCCAAAGACAACACTATATTCTAGGTTTTGGTTCTGAGAGGATGCCTTTGTATTTGATGTTATGCTTTTGAAACTGATATTATCCTAGATAAAGTACTATGTTCTATCCGTCTGTCTTTCAATGTTATATGAGATACTTAAAGTGTGGTTCCTGTGGAAATAAGCCTCGGCTTTCTAGGATCTCCTTTTAGTTGACCTTGTACCAGTGATTTGTACTGTCATGAAACTGTACTTTTTTCTATTGCAAACTTCTAATAAATTATTCAATCAATCAATCAATGGTGGTTCTGTGCCTCAAATGTTGAATAAATAATTTGGATGTCCTTGATGTGAAAATGACTGAAAACCTCTCAACCAAATGGACCCTTTACAGCAGGGGTCTTCAACAGGGGGTCCGCCGGGACCCCTAGGGGGTCCTCAGAGTTACTACATAGAATCCTCCAAATCTTTATGGTAGAAAATGTTTTCTCCTTTTTCCCTAGCGTCCATATTCTGAGAACTTTAGCCAAAAATAGCAGATCTACAAGCTCACTGCGAGGCGTTGTGAGCTTGTAGATCGGCTATTTTTGGCAAAGAGGTTTGGTGTAGAGGGGAAAAAGAATGTCAAGTTGATAAAGTTTATTAATTGTTGATGGTTCAAGTGGTTAAATATCTGAAAACACAAATTGACATGAATCCAAAATACACTGATGATTGTGCTGTTAGTCAAACAATGAAACTAAATCTATGAAAAGGTTGTGGGGGTCCCTGCTTCATCTCTCTCTCAGCGCCAAAGGGGTCCTTGGCCTGAAAACGTTGAAGACCCCTGGTTTACAGGTCTGCAACTCTGAGAGTACCAATGGAACCATAGTGTTCTATTTGTACTCTCAACAGTTATATAGTCCTTGACATGTAAATCCAAATGACTGAGAACTAGAATCCACTTGAATCAGTCTGACACATCAACACACCCAACCTAACGACTCAACTATTAGCATTACAATACTCACTGTGTGCCTGATTTACATGAGAGAAAGTAGGTCTACAGTTTAATCACCATATTCAAGTACTCAATACTCATGAGGGTGTCGGCTGGTTTCACACATTTTTAAGGACATTTCATCTCTAGAGCAGGGGTCTTCAATGTTTTCAGACCAAGGACCCCTTAGTTGAGAGAGAGATGAAGCAGGGACCCCCACAACCTGTTCATAGATTCCATATAGTTTCATTGTCTGACAGCGCGATCGAACATAAGTGTATTTTGGATTCATGTCAATTTGTGTTTTCAGATATTTAACCACTTGAACCGTCAATACTTAATAAACCTGACCTTTCACTCTGTACTTAGTCTGCTCTTTTCCCCCTCTACACCAAAGGCCTTTTGCCAAAAATAGCCGATCTACAAGCTCACAACGCCTCGCTTGTAGATCTGCTATTTTTGGCTAAAGTTCTCAGAATAAGGACACTAGGGTTCAAGTGGTTAATATAAAAAATGAAAAAAGTTTCCATCTCAGAAAGATTTGGAGGACCCCCTGTAGTGACTCTGAGGACCCCCTAGAGGTCCCGGACCCCCTGTTAAAGACCCCTGCCCTAGAGAATTCATGGGAAGTGATTTTTTATTTGTTCAAACAAAAAGGTTGTGGAAAAGTTAAAAGGACAACTTTGTTTTAGCGATTTTAGTATATTGATTTCAGTGGGTGGGGGCATGCGTACAAGTGACTAAATATGTCTTTTTAGACACAATAAGCTATCAATGTCTTTGTTACTATTTACACCAGCCCCCATAAGTCACATCTGCACATGGCCACGACGTGTCTAAAAATATATTTAGCCACTTGCATGCATGCCCCCAACCTGGGGGCATGCATGCAATAAAAATCGTTAAAATCACTAAAACGATAGAAATAAGTAAATTAACACAATTGTTGCAATCAATTAAAACTCTCTTTGAAGGTCCAAGATGCCACGGTCTCCATAGACTTCCATGTAATTCATAGTGCACTGATCGTGCACGCCCATGCCTAATCATGCACCACGTGTGTGCACGCTGTTCACAGCTTTCAAACAAAAAAAAAGAGAAAAAAAACTCGGGAAACTCAGGGTTGGCACCATAACTGTTAAAATATTGTATCGCTCTTCTTTTCTCTAATGACCATCTCAAATATGAACCCTTGTTGTTAAAAAACAAATTAGTCCTTTAAATGTTTTGAGGTGCCTTGGGGTGGCAGTTTCACCTGCACCAGGAAACTGGAAAAGCCATTTATCAAATAAAATTTATCCTGTTCCAGTTTTGTCTTTTGTCATCGCCTCCAAATGGCACCTTGTTTATTCTGAAGCCTACATGAGTTCTCCATGCTCACTGGATAAAATCAGTATCCTGAACTTAAGAAAAAAAAAGATTCACTTTTCTTTTATGTAAAAAAATATATATAGGCCTATATAAACATGACCTGTATATTTTTGCACTGTTTATTTTATTTGTATATTTTCTACTATATCTACTGCATAGTACTGTGTTCTATCCGTCTGTCATTCAATGTTATGTGAGATACTTTAATGGCTTCCTGTGTAAATAAGCTTAGTCTTTTCTAGGATCTCCTTTTAGTAGACCTTGTACCAGTGAACTGTACCGTCATGAAACTGTACCTTTTCCTATGCAAACTGACAATAAAGTCTTCAATCAATCAAACAGTCCCGTTTAAGATCTGAAAAAAATATCTGACAAAATCCACAAACCTTAGATATGAGGTTGTCAACGTTTTACCATTTATTAAAAAAAAAGGTATACAAGTTGCATTTATTTAAAGTAAAAGATAATGCATAATATTTGCTGATGTTGACGTTATTATTATTCGACGTTTCATTTCCACTGTAAAGAATGCCCTACTGTTCCCTCAGTTTTTAAATACATTCACACGTTCTGCTTTTGATTAAAAAACAACCTGAAAGTGTTTACGTTTGCCGTGTCACTTTTATATGCATTTATAAAACTACACGTCATTTGCGTAAATGTTCGGTTTTCACTTGGTGGCGAGAAAGCTAAATATATGTTTGAATCTTTACTAAACGCCCCGATGTCACCCAAAAACAAAAATAGCTAATCTACAAGCTCACACAATGCGTTGATTTCTTCTAGATCTGGGTGGGTATTATGAATATTGAACCAAGGTATTATTATGAGCTTGTGATTAAATGATAACTACCTCGGAACCATTTTGGAACATAGATTATTTACTGAAAAGTAAAAAGATATAATTTCTCTCACGTACAACATTATGTATCAATAATGCCATCATAGGATGCATGGCTACATCCCACTATGCTTCGTTATGTATTCTCTACATAATCACATATTTATCTAAACGAGGTATTTATATCTCATTCCCTGCCTGTTTTGGTTTGCTGGTGAATCGACCTTACTTTAGAAAACATTTAAAAAAACAAATCGTATTCCTCGTAAAATACAGAATAAACAAATAAATGTCTTTCATTTTGAGTCTCGTGTCGTGTTGTGAATCCACAGATTCCAGAGACCCTCGCATCAGAGGGTCGTCGACTGTTCTGCGTTGGGTTTTATATAAAAAAGTAAAATAAAGTAATTTCTCTCAGCTGCAAGCACCTTGTTCTGGCCTCCGATGATCTACAAGCCCACAACACAATGTGTGATCATGCGTTGTGGGCTTGTAGATCAGCTATCTACCGGCCATCCACGATAATAGGGTTGTTGGGGCCGCTACGTACGTAAAAGATCGACATAACGCTCCTCTGATCTGAAGAACGTTTGGAAAGTCAGGATACGAGGGGGGATCAAAAATGACATCAGAAGAGTAGTCGTCTGACCCATAGACATAAAAAAGGCAGACTTCTCCTCCGATTCTGGGGCGCCCGTTCCAGGGAAAGTGAGCTTCCGCGTGCGTCACCGAAGGGGACGTTCTGTAGGCCAATCAGAGGCGGGTGGGTGCAGGCCATGACATTAAGGCTTGTCCTGTTGTCCGGGACAAGTAATACATCTTTACGGAAAAGTTCATTAAACATGTACTTGTCCGTTGTGACCCGTGCGTTCGGTGTTCAAACCGAGTTCCCCAGTGTGCCCTCTGATCGATTAGTTTACTCCAACGCACCCTAGATTCTGACAAGTCCCGGGGAAAAAAAAAAACTGCGCTGTGATTGGCCAGTAGTCACTTTGTGAGAGGGAGGGAAGGCGGCAACGATACAAGTCGTCCGATGAATCGCAGCGGCGACCGAGGCGTCTAGGTTTCTATATCTATGGCAGGGTTCCCAAATTAGTTTTCCCCAAGGGCCGAATTGTGTCTATAGGCTACCAAGCCGAGGGCCACAACATTGCAGGGGGCGACGGTGGCGTTCCCGCTACTCCAGCGACCGTTCAGATATCGTCGTTGTCGGGTGAAAACCTTGTATGTCCAAAACCGTTAGTTTTGCATTTATCATTTTAAAAATGATTTAAACTAGTGAAAACAGCCGATCTACAAGCACACAACGCCTCGCACCGCGAGGCGTTGTGTGCTTGTAGATCTGCTGTTTTCACTACTTTTGTGCGACGGCCTTGTATGATGAAGCAGAGCTTTACCTTGTGAAAGAACGTACAAATTTGGAGATACAAGGTTTCCACCCGACAACGACGATATACTAGTGTTGTTGCTGCTCTGTGCTCTTATACCACCATTATTACTGGGGTTGGTGGGGGCCTGACAGTAGCCCCCTGTGGGCCGCAAATGGCCCGCGGGCCACCTATTGGGGAACCCTGATCCATGGTCTCGCCTCCCTTTGCCAAAAAATAAATAAGTTCAGACTTCAGAGGGATCGTGTCGCGCTGCTGCTTGAAGCTGTGCCAGAAGACGAGCCTCAGCAGAGGGTTGGGGGGTCAGACTCAGTAGTAGCGGGCGGAGTGGCCCTGCTGCTGCTTCTGGGGGCTGTGTGTGTTGTAGGGACCCCCCACGGGGACCGGTCTGAGCCCAGACCAGGGGTCCTGGAGCATGGATGGACTGAAGTACATCTCCACACCTCCGTTGTTCCTCTGGCCCTGAGGGGAACCCTGGGAACATGACAGGAAAAACACAGACATTAGTGTCACACGGTGGTGTTGGTTTGGGAAGCGCTAATCTCTCAAGACACATAAAGTGATTCACCCACAAAACAAGGAACAAAACAGGGATGTGGCTAATTTTCCCTTTTCTTTGGCGATAGGTTCCAAGATTGGGATATATTTATTATTGTTTAGTGTCCTGTTCTTCCAGAAATAAAGTTAATTTATATTATAATATGGATGATATCCTGACCTTAAAGGAGTAGTTCACCCCCAAAATGACTTTTTTTCTATTGATTAGTCACGCCATGGAGAGTAGAGTTCAATAATATTTTTAGGTTTTTGTCGCATTCCTAAGACAAAAATGTGATAACAATAAATGTACCCCCATTCGTTCCGGATGGGGACCCGTTTCGAAACGGGTCCCCATCAATGGGGGTAAATTTACTTGAATCAAATTTTTGACATTTAACATTTATTTTCTGTTTATTAAAGAACTGTAGTGAAGATACAGAGAGGAACCCATGTTACAATGTTACTAATCTCTCAAGAACAGACTCAAGGAACTGTTTTGTTCTCTTTCACCACCTTTATGTATCCATACAACCGATAAATAAAAACTATCTAGAAAGGAACATTGGTTTAAAGGAGCTATAGTCAACTTTTTCTTGAAAAACGGACGCTAAAATAAAAAAAATCACACCCGTGTGAACTGAGCGGTGGTCGTGGAGGCTGCGCAACAGCAAAACAAATATATATATACCTGTATATATATATATATATATATATATATATATATATATATATATAATAAAAAATAGGCCTCAGGCCGCCACTGGTATCCATCCATTGTGTGTGTGTGTGTGTGTGTGTCTCTGGTCTGGTCTGGCCTGAACAACAGCGCCCCTCCCTAGACAGACAGACACGCAGACAGACAGACATACCCACACACACGGCCATGTATAGGAGCGTTGTGACCACCGCTCGATAATGTTTCGAAAATATTTTATAAAAAAGATTAAGCTTCATATTAAAGGCCTATGTGTGTTCCTATTCAAAAATGACCACAAAAAGCGTAAAATAATGATAAAATAATCATTTTGGCCGTTGTCAGACTGACTGTTTATATCTCTTATCAATCCATATAAAAGAATAGAAGAGGGATGTAAACAAAGTTGGCCTGACAACGGCCAAAATGATTATTTTATCATTATTTTACGCTTTTTGTGGTAATTTTTGAATAGAAACACATATATGAATGCATACAATATTTTCGAAACATTTTTTTTTTTTATCTTAGCGTTCGTTTTTTCATGAAAAAGTTGACTATAGCTCCTTTAAACTTTAAGCAGAAAGCTCAAATAAGCAAACAATTAAATTAAAATAAATCTGCAGTTATAAGCAAGCTAGTTTACAGACAAAACAAACCCATGGTTGATGATTATAATCAGATCTGCTTTGTTTTTAGTTCTCGTTTTAATTGTGTTTTTGGGGTGCTTTCGGACAACTGGTTCATGTATTTTGATGTTGCTGTAATATTGTGTGAATGTCTGCTCTATTCCTGTTCATTATTAAGAGTTCTGAATCTCAGCTTCATGGTTTGAAAAAAGAGGGCCTGTGTGGCTCAACTGAATTGAGCACAAAGGACCCCAATGTAAACAAGCCATAGTGCTGTATCTGAACTAAACTTTTCCTATGAGAACTCCTGCTAAAATATTCGATCAATGACTTGTACCAGTGATTTAGGTGGTCACGAAAATGTACTTTTTCCTGTGCAACCTTCTAAAACATATTCAATCAATCAAATCAACCATTCAATCAATCAATCAATCAATCAAAAAGCTGAAATAAAGGTTCTAATGTTACCTGGTAGCTGTGAGGAGATCTTCCATAATAATAATAATACATATTATAATAATTAAAGGTTCTAATGTTACCTGGTAGCTGTGAGGAGATCTTCCATAAGGAGAGCGGTGGAAGCCACCAGGTCCTCCCCGGGGACTGAGGCTGTGGCGCGGCTTGTGCTGACTCCTTCCCCCGTAACCTCCTCCACCACCTCTGTTGAAGTGGACCGGGGACCCCCCGGGAGAAGAACCGCCGCCGTACGGACCCCCACGGAATGACGGGGATCGGGGAGGAGGACCCCCTCCTCCTCCGCGGGGTGGTCCCCAGGAAGATGAGTTGTTGTGAGGGGACCCTCCGTGTTGGGGGGGTCCTCCCCATGGAGGAGGAGGAGAGGCCCATGGAGGGGACCGGAGGAGCCCCGGGCTTGCCTGGTGTCCCTGGCCGCCCGACGAGGCTCTGTGTCCGGGGCTGTGGAACTGCTGCTGCCGCTCGTTGTTCCGATGCATCCTGGAACTAAAAGCTGTTTAAAGGCTGTTTAAAGGCTGTTTAACTGCTGGTTGAGCAGGGATAAGGTGACCGAATGGACGCTGCTGCGGTAGAAACACGTCTAGATGTGTTTAGTTTAGAGAATAGTTTAGTTTTAGAGGAACTCTAAGAGGCTGAACTGAACTGAACTGAACAACCCGCTCCCAATGTGTTTATATCCACCCACAGGAACCGGAACTACAGGAACAGGAACCGGTTCTTTGGAAACAAAAGACACCAGCCTAGCTGGGACACACACACACACACACACACACACACACACACACACACACACACACACACACACACACACACACACACACACACACACACACACACACACACACACACACACACACACACACACACACACACACACACACACACACACACACACACACACACACACACACACACACACATACCGCCACCTAGCGGCGACACGCCGTACTTACAAAGAGAATATGAGTAGAAATGTTTGTTAAATGGATCCCTGGCTAATACAACAAATATGCCTTAATACATTATAATTGTCCTCTATAACTATGTAAAATTAAAAACACCTTAAATATTGTATTTCTTCTAGAAATAGCTAATCTTTCACTCAATCTATCCCTATGGAATTTATGGCATGCATGTGCAAAATAAACGTAATACTTCCTAAGGTTAATATGAGCATCAAATCAATATTTCAAATGTGTTTTTTTCACATGCATGCCATAAATTCCATAGGGATTGATCACACATGACATTTATGACATCATCAACTTGCGACAGGCATTTCCCCTATATATTGAGTGAAAGATTAGCTATTTCTAGAAGAAATAAAATAATTAAGGTGTTTTTAATTTTACATTGTAGTTATAGATAGATAGATACCTTTATTATCCCAAGGGGGAAATTCAGTTGTCCAGTTGTAGCATAGCAGTATACAGTATGTACAAAGTTACAGAGAAGTAAGACAAAAATAGATAAGAGTAAAAGAAAAAAAAAAAGAGCAGTACAGTACCAATAAAGAAAAGGTGCATCAATAGAGGGGGCGAATAATATATAAGTATATACATAAAGTGTCTTACAAAAAGAGACCGTAACAGTCAATGCTAGTTAGTGCAACAGGTATCTCACTGACATTGTTAAACAAAGCAGAATACTCAATGTATAAGGCATATTTCTCGTATTAGCCAGGGATCCCTTTAAATATTCACTTGTTTTCATTATTACTTTAATTATTGTTATAAAATGTTTATTGTTCAGTCTTGTCCCTGTATATGCATTGTTATGGTTTGTTTTGTGTGTATGCTTTGACAATGTAAGACATATTTTATCAGCTTTTATCCACACTACTAGCAGTGTCAGTTTAAATAAATTAAACTGTTTAAATAAGAGTTTGTCACTTTAAATGTGAATCTGTGTGAGATGTGAACATATTTAGACCTGGTAGTTTGCAACCTTTTTCACATTCACAAGGTCCATTTATTTATTGGGCATTTGAGCCAAAGAACCATTATTTGAATGATTTGATGACATTTATAAGACCCAAAACTTTTGTTGTCTGGATAAGATTTATTTCCCCGCAATTCCATGATGTATTCATGGTGGAATCATAGGGGATGCAAATAACTAATTAACAATACATCATTTAATTGTGTAGACTTCTTGTACATTAAGCAATGCAGATGTTTAGCAATACATTAACTCTTGAGGGTGTATATCTATAAGGGGCCATTTGGTTTCATTTACACTGTCAATAGTTAAAGATCTATAAGGGTCCATTTGGTTACCAACTCTCCATCATTTAGCTGGGGACCCCCTGGAACCCCCTCAAGGACCACTGGTTGAAAACCACCTACACCAATTCAGATATATAATAGGCCTACATGTTTATCACTGGCAAGTAACTACATTTACTCAAGTAGGCCTTCTGTACCTTTTGAGGTATTTGTACTTTACAACACTCAGAGGGAAATATTGTGGGCTACTTTTACTCCACAACTACAATTATTAGAACATACTAGTCACTTTGTATGATGTAACTCGTTCTGATCTGCTATTTTCAAAAAGGTTCTGTATACAATTATATTTTAAAATATAATAGTAGTGTTTTATTTGTCTGTCATTCAATTTTATATGAATAAAAAAAATGACCCCAACTTACATAAATAAACGTGTGAAAACGTCTTTCATGCAGGGGCGTCAATTGGGTATGGCAGGGGTATGCAGCTGCCATATCATGGGTCCAGGGGGGGAAATAAAAGTTACTTTTAAATATAAATCCATGAATATCTCTTTGTCTATCTGTTCTGGTTATTATGTTGTTAAATTACAGTAAAATAACTACAAATGCAAAATGTAACAAAATGGTCACTTTAACAAGGTATTATAATTATATTCTCCACACTTGTATTCTCCCCATCTTGACAGAATGGTATATTCCCAGGTTCCGCAGGTCAGCTGCACAGGTGCAATGCATTATTGTTAATTGCGGTACGTTTACTAACATGTCAAGTTTAGCTGCACTTGAACAACAGTTCCAGGCTGCCATATCCAGCCCAAGAAACCATAGAAATGGGGGGGGGGGGGTGTACTTCTTAAAATAAATGTATCATGCTTGTTGCTAAGGTATGGCAACATGACTGGTGTCTTGCGCGCGTGCAAGACACCAGTCATGTTGCCATACCGTAGCTTTTTCTGAACTGACGCCACTGCTTTCGTGTGCAGACCCCTATGCAGTTTTGTCAATAAAAATGTAGGCCTAAGTGTGTCAGAAATCATATCTATCTGATACTGTGTCATCATATCTGGTTTCTGGTTTCTATTACTCTCTGCTACAAAACTAATTAGTTGAAGTTTTAGGCTGTTTTTGAAAACTACAAAGGTGGGGAGGGGTCTCTCTCTCTACTAAAACCTGTGGCCCACTTTACACCTTGAGAGGTGATGTGAGAGTTCTATTGTTTCACTCATAATAGAGTTTCACTGCTTGGTTTTGATTGACCCCCCCCTCCCCTCCCCTCATCATGAATTAAAATGATGAAACAGGTTTGTGATCTCTTTGGTTTCAGGTCAGCTTTGATTAGTCCAGCATTTCAAATGGACTGCACTTCATCTGTTTCTGACAAAACAATGTGCTTTTGTTCTGCTAAGAAACACATAGGGCCCTATTATGAACCAGGTCTTATGCCTTATGCCTTAACTTCTTTGCCTTTTTTGACTATTTTGTTTTTGTTTTTTAAATATTTCAAATAGCTGATCTGCAAGTTCACAACGTGCATATGTAGTATTTAAAAATGTTTTTCAAAATAGTGAAAAAAAGATAAAGAAGTTAAGGCACAAGGCATAAGACCTGGATCATAATAGGGCCCATTGGGTAGTAACTGAATGTCATTATGTCACATTGTTGCCAGGGTGGTGATTAATGTAGATAGATCAAAGTTTTTTCCACAGTAAGAACAGCCCTGTTGTGTTAAGTGGATTAAAAGATAAAATAAAAACACTCGAACTCAAGAAGGCGTGTGGTACGGACAGTTATCTTAAATGATAAAATACAGTCCCCAAATTCCAATTGGCTATATTACCAGTAAGACTCCCTAATCGGGAGATAAGACAGATTAGTAACAAGATGTCAAAATCGTTGAAGGTTGAATCTCCAGATATGGAGATAACCAACACATCCCTCCATATATGGAAATAACCGACGAATCTCACTAAGTCTGACCTCACAAGCCCCATATTTGGACACAAACAACATATAACTCCATATATAGAGACATAGCTGCTGACATCAGTATGACATCACACTGCTGACATCAGTATGACATCACACCGTACACAAATGACCCTTATATAAGACCGGCATTATCTACCGACAGATTAGATGCAAGCAGGATCTCGACTCTGACACAACTCATCGGCTCATAAGCTGGTTCTCCCTCCATATATGGAGATAACCGAGAATCTCACTAAGTCTGACCTCACAAGCCCCATATTTGGACACGAACAACATATAACTCCATATATAGAGACATAGCTGCTGACATCAGTATGACATCACACTGCTGACATCAGTATGACATCACACCGTACACAAATGACCCTGACGGCACACACCAAGCAGTGTGATGTCATACTGATGCGGAGATATGAGCAGGGCAAAGGTGTGACGTGTGACGTGTGACCGACGGACGGACGGACGGACGGACGGACGGCCGGCCGGTGGAGGTTTTGATACTAAACTGCGACCTGACGGTCGCAAAAACACCTTAAAGGACAACTTTGTTTTTTTTACAACAAGGGTTCATGTTTTAGATTGTAATTAGAGAGAAAGAAAAGAGATGAGTGTTAAAATGTTTTCATTTACTGCTTTCTATAATCTTGTGGTTTTAACTATTTTGATTTGCATGCATGCATGCAAGTGTCTAGATATGTATTTTTAGAAAGTGGTATTGGGGGAAAAACCTATGACATCAGCAGAGATTTGCTGAAAGTTACAGATTTGGACATACAAGGTTTCCACCTGACATTAAAAACATTACAGTAAGTCATTGTGAATAACTTCTTTTATACAATAATCTTCATATCAATTTACAAGAAACTTTAATTCACAAGATAAACGTCACATTTGTCCACGTTTTCAACAAATTCCTGAAATATCAGACTACTTGATTTAAAACTCAGCACAAAAAGAAAGGAAACTTGACTTCGGTCCATTATATCTCCCATTTAATAATACCAATTGTATTGTGTTTCATATCATTGTTATCGTTTACAACGAGGTACAGTTTGTAAGCATCGGGCATTCGTGGAATGAGCAACACAGCCAAACGTGTGGGTAGCGCCTCTCCAAAAATGATCAAAATGGCCTGGCAGGCCTGCAATATTGTTCTTTTGGTGTTCACATTGGTTGCTTGGAGCATTGAATGATTGCACTCTCACAGTAATAAGGAAAAAAAATGTCAGCAGAACAGTATATTGCAGGCCATTTTGGCAACATTTTGGTCGGCGCTACCCACACGTTTGGCTGTGTAGCTCATGCCACGAATGCCCGATGCTTACAAACTGTACCTCGTTGTAAAGGTGACAAATCAACGATAAAAATGATATAAAACACAATTGTGTTTTATATCATATTTATATCAATGGTATTAATAAAGGAGAGATATAATGGACCGAAGTCAAGTTTCCTTTCTTTTTGTGCCGAGTTTATTTTCAATAATAATTGATAGAGGAACAAACGAGTGCTTATATCTATTATAATGGCATGTTGGGGACGTCAAATAAACAAACTCTAATTATCAGTCAGTAAGGAGTGTGCTTTATTATTATTATTATTATTTACAATATTACATTTGGCATTCCTTGTGTTCATCAATAGTATACTGTATTAACACACACACCCAGTTCCCTTCAAAACATCACTTCATTTTCTTCCAGAGGCTTGCTGTGAAAAATGATAATTATGACACATTCTGTACTAACCTGACGACTGTAATGACCTTCCAAGAATTCTGTTAACTTTGGGTTGTTTGATAAAAAGTCAACAGAAACGTTTCAATATTTCACTTTGGCGCAACCTTTCTTTTTTAACATTTTAGTGCACGTACGTGCACACGCTCTCTGGACACACACACACACACACACACACACACACACACACACACTAAAGTGATCTAATCCAAAGTGATAGTAGGGATGGGACCGTATGAACGTTTTATGTCACGATTATTGTGACCAAACAAATTTGCGATTTACGATATTATCGCGATAATCAAAAATGTCCCCCGACATCCAACATCCTGGGGCGGAACATTCGCCACAAAATAGCAGATCTACAATTGGTTGTAGATTGTCTAATTTTTAGCAAAGAGATTTGGTAGAGAGTGAAAAGGTACAGACAACTATTTCACAATCTCCTAAATGCTATATAGAGTCTGGAACGGCAGCTCCTGAACGGCGAGTATAGGAAGTAGCCGCTGCTGAAGAAACCTCGTATCTCCAAGTTTCAAATGTGTACGTTTATTCGCAAAGTAAAGCGAATAAAAGGTACGATTGACCAATTCTAGAGGGTTTAAAGGAGTAGTTCACCCCCAAAATGACTTTTTTCCTATTGATTACTCATGCCATGGAGAGTTCAATAATATTTTTTGGTTTTTGTCACATTCCTAAGACAAAAATTTTATTAGAGTAAATTTACCCCCATTGATTCCAGATGGGGACCCGTTTCGAAACGGGTCACCATCCGGAACGAATGGGGGTAAATGTATTGTTATCACATTTTTGTCTTAGGAATGTGACAAAAAACTAAAAATATTATTGAACTCTACTCTCCATGGCATGAGTAATCAATAGAAAAAAAAGTCATTTTGGGGGTGAACTACTCCTTTAAGTGGTACAAGGTATGAAGCTCTGCAAATAAAAGCTGAATTGATCCCAGTGCATGACGGGAGGATAACTCCACGATAAATGTAAATCTCCACGATACGATCATTGTCATCTAATCCAAAGTGATTTGTGGTTGACACTTGACAGACAGTTTGACAGCTGTCACTCAGCGCCACAAACATTTCCACCACCAGTCAGTCTTTCACTCATGACAGGGGGGGGGGGGGGGGGGGGGGGGTTCGATTCCCCCCGTCTGTCTGCTCAAGGGTTTCAGTGTGGCTGTCTCAGCTCCTGATCCTGACAGAGGAAGTCCTGGACAATACTGTATGTTCCATGCATGGTTTCAGCACAGAGAGAGATTTAGTTCCAGAACACAAACCGTCTGTCTCACACACATTCAATCAGACAGACAGACAGACAGACAGACAGACAGACAGACAGACAGACAGACAACCTGTCTTGCCACCCTGTGTTCCTCTTGCCTTTGGGGCAGAAACCTCCATATTTTTTTTTTACTTTTTATAGTTTTTTTTCCCTGTAAATCAATATTCTGCAGTCAGTGTCACACAAAAGTAGCAAAACAAATAGCTAGATCTACAAGCTCAAAACGCCACGTGATTTGACAGTTTATCTTTTTTTTTTATTACGTGAGGTTTCCGGCCAGACAGCAACACACACACAGACAGACAGATGGACAGTAGTCTCGCGTAGCCAGACAACTATTTCACAATCTCCTAAATGCTATATAGAGTCTGGAACGGCAGCTCCTGAACGGCGAGTATAGGAAGTAGCCGCTGCTGCACTGAATTGTAGTCCCATTGGAAACATAACAGAAACACAATAGCTCAGACAAAGTCATTTGAGCTGCCTATTCTTGTTATGGGTGTATAGTTTAAGAAAAACGTTTTAAAACATCATGGAGGTAACACCAATAACACCAGAGAAAGACGAAATAAAGCCCCCAGAAATATTGAAAGGAGACATAACGCTTCCAGTAGGACATGTTATTGCTACTGCACCAAGGGAGCGGTTGCGTCACATCCGCTCTATCTCGCACTCATCGTTTCTTCTTCCGTTTGCCAGACTGTATGCCGGGGAGCATTTGCCCAAATCGCGGAGGCAACAGTCTGGCCACGCGAGACTAGATGGACAGTAACAGGTCATGTGGGCACCTTGACATATAATGTTCGGTCAAAACCTCTTGTTTTCTATGGAACGTATTTTTTTCTTCTCAGCGTGAAAGAAAAAAAGACTGTGAACGGCCGTGAACACAAGGTCCTCCAGACAGACAGGGGGCGCTAGAAGGGCATCCCTCTAGAGCAGTGTTTCTCAACCTTTTTTTCTGCATGGGCATACTTTTCATGTCCCAAGAATCCATGGGCACACCAACATAATACAGGGGTGTAAATATCGTCACTGTCGGGAAGAAACCTCGTATCTCCAAGTTTCAAATGTGTACGTTTATTCGCAAAGTAAAGCCCTGCTTCATCATACAAGGCTGTCGCACGACAGTAGTGAAAACAGCAGATCTACAAGCACACAACGCCTTGCGATGTGCTTGTAGATCGGCTGTTTTAACACTAGTTTAAATCATTTTTAAAATGATAAATACAATACTGGCTTCCAAGCAGTTTCAAGGGGCACACTTGACCCTTCTCAGGGGCACACCAAAGGTCCCCAGGCACAGTGGTTGAGAAACACTGCTCCAGAGGGCCTCCAGACAGACAGGGGGCGCTAGAAGGGCATCCCTCCAGAGGGCCTCCAGACAGACAGGGGGCGCTAGAATAGTCCAGTAATTTTAGGCCAAAATTAGGCTAAACCTAAAACAAATTGCAATAGTAGCAAACTCAACTGATTCTGTATCCTCAATATGTCCTTAGTGAGAGAAAAAAAGTCCCAAGGAATCCCACCAGGGGAAAGTTTTGAAAACGACCTACCTACCTTCACTTACTATACACTACACTATAAAGGAAAAAATGACTCCCAAGAAATCTGCTTTAAGTGGGATGTGAGGGGTCAAACTAGGGGTTATTAATTATTCTGAATCCATTGCAAGCATTTGTTTTGCACGAAAAACATTCCTTGGGCAAGAAATGGCCCCTCAAAACGATGGCTTAGTGATGAGTCATCAATTTTCACAGTCTTTTGGGGTCCGTTTTTAGCCCAAGGAATGTTTTTCATGCAAAACAAATGCTTGCAATGGATTCAGAATAATTAAAAACCCCTAGTTTGACCCCTCACATCCCACTTAAAGCAGATTTTTGGGAGTCATATTTTCCTTTATAGTGTAGTGTATCCACGATTTTCCTACGCCCCATAGTGCATTGCGCAGACGTTTGCACCGATCTTCCGCCGCCGATTTACAAGCTCACAACGGGTTGCATCTGCGACGCGACGTGAGCTTGTATGTCTGCTGTTAAACCCGGAAGTTTGGTCCTGATAGTCTCCAGTAAACCCCCGGGGAAAATTGTGGGTAGTAAGTGAAGGTAGGTAGGTCGTTTTAAAAACTTTCCCCCTGATGGGATTCCTTGGGACTTTTTTTCTCTCACTAAGGACAAAATGAGGATACAGAATCAGTTGAGTTTGCTACTATTGCAATTTGTTTTAGGTTTTTTCATATAATGACTGGACTAGAAGGGCATCCCTCCAGAGGGCCTCCAGACAGACAGGGGGCGCTAGAGGGGCATCCCTCCAGAGGGCCTCCAGACAGACAGGGGGCGCTAGAAGGGCATCCCTCCAGAGGGCCTCCAGACAGACAGGGGGCGCTAGAAGGGCATCCCTCCAGAGGTCCTCCAGACAGACAGGGGGCGCTAGAAGGGCATCCCTCCAGAGATCTGCCGGGCCACCTGCTCCTCTACGGTCATGTTCTCCTGGTCCTTGCCCCTCTCTTTGTTCCAGTCCCTCAGGCCCTCGGGCAGCGAGGTGTCCTCGTCCTCTCCGCCCGTCCCCTCCACCATGTCCTCATACGTGGACTTCTCCAGGAAGGGCCGCGCGCCCAGCAGCTCCACCATGTCCGCCTTGTCCAGCACCTCCTTCTCCAGGAGACGCAGCGCCACCTGGTGGAGCGGAGGGAGAAACGACAGTCAAGTCTCAAAATCGATTCTTTTTTAAATGTTCATCCTTTTTTGTACCGAATGCACTTTACTGGAGAAATAGTGAAATACATTAACCCATTTAGGCCTAGAATTATTGAATGCTTTAACCAGTGAAAAATAGCAGATCTACAAGCTCGAGCTGCGAGCTTGTAGGTCTGCTATTTTTGAAAAAGTCGTGAAAATGTGTGCAAATCTTTGACTATATGTATTTTCAAAGCGAGCATTTGTAACTCAAATTTTGCATCTGGGGGGTCCCTGGAACTAAATATTTTGAGATGGGGGTCCGTGGCCAAATACATATCATTTTGGGGGTCCTTCACATGAAAAGGTTTGAGAACCACTGACATAGTAGTCTCTCAAGAACAGACTGAGCTCCAGTTAAGTGAAAAGGACCTTTTCTTTGACGATGGCTGGCCAGATTGCTGACATAGAAACATTGGGTTTTTCAAAAAAATCTTAATAGGATTCAAAAGACACTTCTAGAATCGGGTCAAAATTCGAATTTTCAAGATTTTCCAAAAATAGCAGATCTACAAGCTCACCGAGTGCCGTGCTGTGAGCTTGTATATCTGCTATTTTTCAATAGTTAAAGCATAAAATAATAATACACTATAATGTGTAAGACTTGGAACGCATTATTACACTGCTGCGTTTCTTCGGACAAATATCAGCTAGATATATCGGCTATTTTCACAATTTCTGCCTCTAATATTTGACAATTTGGCCAATGTTTAATTTGTCATTTTAGAGGCATTAAAAAGTCTAACCCTAACCCTAAAGCCCTTTGCACACAGGCGCGTTTATCCGCCCGGATAAAACAGACAATTATTATTTTTTTAAAGAAAACAATGATTCTCTACGACCTCATGCACACCGGATCCGAATTAGCCGTGCGACGAGTGGCTGCGGCTGTACGTTTTTTTTCTCGAGCGAACCCAGTTCGATTTGTGCGTCTTGTCACATGCGGTAAAAAACTCATCACTCCTTTTGGGATCCGCAGCGCCGATTCCGCACAGCCTTGCACACCAAATCCAATGCGTTTTATTCATGCAGCAAACGGAAAAAAAAACGCAACTGTCCTGTGTGCAAAGGGCTTTACCCTAACCCATTAAAATTGTCACTTTAGAAATGTGCAGATAGATACCCTCTATACACTTTATGTTGGTTTGTTTAGTGTTGAGTGAGGAAAACAATGTTGCTACATTAAGTTAATCATCTGGGGGTCCCCCAAAATAATGTGGGGACCCCTGCTGCTCTGGTATGACCTTTACCTTCTCCACGTCCTCCTTCCTGAGGGTGAGCAGAGCGAGGGTCCTCTCGTAGGCCTGGGTGATCAGAGAGCGCACCTCGTGGTCGATGAGGCGGGCTGTGGCCTCGCTGTAGGGCTTCTCCAGGACCATCTCTCCCTGCCGGGGGAGGTCGAAGGAGACCTGGCCCACCTTGTCGTTCATACCGAACTGCACGATCTGTGGACAAACAGAGTACCAACATTACATTAGTTCTACTTCATACCAAACTGTACCATCTGGAGAAGAGCAGCAGAGTACCACACATTACATTAGTTCTACTTTAGGGCTGTCACAATTATTACATAATCGTCTAATCGTGATTATTTGACATTATCGCAATTATTTTGTCATAATCGTCATAATCCTGAATGTTGAAAAATGTCAGAAATAGTGGAAATAGCAGATCTACAAGCTCACAACGCGTCGCATCGCGACGCGTTGTGAGCTTGTAGATCTGCTATTTCCACTATCAAAGTTATTTTTTAAGTAGTAAGTTGTCAAATATGTCAGTAATTTCTTTGTATATTTAGGTTATGTGTCATATCTGCAATGTACAACTTCAGATCTAGCAGATCTACAAGCAGATCTACTAGCAGATCTACAAGCTCACAACGCGTCGCATCACGACGCGCTGTGAGCTTGTAGATCGGCTATTTCCACTATCAATGTTATTTTTTAAGTAGTAAGTTGTCAAATGTCAGTGATTTCTTTGTATATTTAGGTCATGTGTCATATCTACCATGTACAACTTCAAAGCCTAAAAGCCAAACAGAAATGTAATTGTCAACGACAAAAACACAATTAAATCGTTAATCGCCAATTATTTGAGTGACAAATAATCGTCATGTAAAATGTCATATTGTGACAGCCCTATGTGTGTGCGTGCGTGTGTACCTGTGCGTAAGCGCTCTGTGTAACCTTCCTCAGGTCGTCCTGGGCTCCAGTGGTGATGCGTCCGAAGAAGATCTCCTCAGACACGCGTCCTCCCAGCGTCATGCACATCCTGTCTAACAGCTGCTCCTTGGTGTACAAGTACTGTTCCTTAGGAAGATACTGAGCATAGCCTAGACCTTTACCTCTGGGGATGATGGATACCTGTAACACACACCCATACAGCAAGATACACAACTATTACTACACATCCTTGGTGTACAGATACTGTTCCTTAGGAAGATACTGAGCATAGCCCAGACCTTTACCTCTGGGGATAATGGATACCTGTAACACACACCCATACAACCATATACACAACTATTACTACACATCCTTGGTGTACAGATACTGTTCCTTAGGAAGATACTGAGCATAGCCCAGACCTTTACCTCTGGGGATAATGGATACCTGTAACACACACCCATACAACCATATACACAACTATTACTACACATCCTTGGTGTACAGATACTGTTCCTTAGGAAGGTACTGAGCATAGCCCAGACCCTTACCTCTGGGGATGATGGATACCTGCAACACACACCCATACAGCAAGATACACAACTATTACTACACATAGCCCAGACCTTTACCTCTGGGGATGATGGATACCTGTAACACACACCCATACAGCAAGATACACAACTATTACTACACATAGCCCAGACCTTTACCTCTGGGGATGATGGATACCTGCAACACACACCCATACAACCATATACACAACTATTACTACACATCCTTGGTGTACAGATACTGTTCCTTAGGAAGATACTGAGCATAGCCCAGACCTTTACCTCTGGGGATGATGGATACCTGCAACACACACCCATACAGCAAGATACACAACTATTACTACACATCATGGTGTACAGATACTGTTCCTTAGGAAGATGGATACCTGTAATAGAGGGTATGCGTGTGCCATCACTGTTGGAAGTTATGTGGGAACGCCTACTGAGTGGCAAAAAACTCATTTCTGTCATTGTACTAAAAGCTTGAATTATCCTCTTTCTACCTGCAACGTTTTTGTTTCATAAAAATCCACCATAGGCATGTTATGAGCTACTTTCTGTCAAGATATTCTGTGCAGGGGATTATTTTTTCCGAGTGTCAGAGTTTGGAAGCACTCGTTTTCACCAACACAACATCCTGCTGCCTCCTGCATTATGTGACATTTAGAAACAGGTGGTATGCAGGGCTGTTGAGTGATTTGCAACAAGCACTTCCAAACTCCAATGCTCCATGCTGCTCAATGTTTTGCCACTAGATTAGGGGGGCGGGGCCCAGTGGACATGCATACCCTCTATGGGGCTTTTAAGCCGTGACATCATTTTGTAGGCATGTAGGAGAATCTGCCCCCAGATCATTTTCTGTCCCTCGCTATTTTCAACAGATCCGAGACAAAAATAACGACTAAAGTATAATTCTAACACTTTCCTTTCAACAACAAAGAGAAGAAAAATGTGTAAATAGTAAAAATAGTAAAAAGATTCACGGAAACTGGGGGCAGAAATTCTCCTCTGCCTACAAAATGATGTCATACTTAACAGCCCCATAGGAATGGGACGATATGAAAATGTCATATCACGACGATTGTGACGAAAGAAATCGCAATTTACGATATTATCACGATAATCAAAATCCCATT
>NC_137814.1:2897945-2942945 GCF_963921795.1 Nannobrachium achirus
AATACAACATAAACATCACAAACAGATCCCTCACCTGAAATACAACATAAACATCACAAACAGATCCCTCACCTGAAATACAACATAAACATCACAAACAGATCCCTCACCTGAAATACAACATAAACATCACAAACAGATCCCTCACCTGAAATACAACATAAACATCACAAACAGATCCCTGACCTGAAATACAACATAAACATCACAAACAGATCCCTCACCTGAAATACAACATAAACATCACAAACAGATCCCTCACCTGAAATACAACATAAACATCACAAACAGATCCCTCACCTGAAATACAACATAAACATCACAAACAGATCCCTCACCTGAAATACAACATAAACATCACAAACAGATCCCTCACCTGAAATACAACATAAACATCACAAACAGATCCCTCACCTGAAATACAACATAAACATCACAAACAGATCCCTCACCTGAAATACAACATAAACATCACAAACAGATCCCTCACCTGAAATACAACATAAACATCACAAACAGATCCCTCACCTGAAATACAACATAAACATCACAAACAGATCCCTGACCTGAAATACAACATAAACATCACAAACAGATCCCTCACCTGAAATACAACATAAACATCACAAACAGATCCCTCACCTGAAATACAACATAAACATCACAAACAGATCCCTCACCTGAAATACAACATAAACATCACAAACAGATCCCTCACCTGAAATACAACATAAACATCACAAACAGATCCCTCACCTGAAATACAACATAAACATCACAAACAGATCCCTGACCTGAAATACAACATAAACATCACAAACAGATCCCTCACCTGAAATACAACATAAACATCACAAACAGATCCCTCACCTGAAATACAACATAAACATCACAAACAGATCCCTGACCTGAAATACAACATAAACATCACAAACAGATCCCTCACCTAAACAACATAAACATCACAAACAGATCCCTCACCTAAACAACATAAACATCACAAACAGATCCCTCACCTAAACAACATAAACATCACAAACAGATCCCTCACCTAAACAACATAAACATCACAAACAGATCCCTCACCTGAAATACAACATAAACATCACAAACAGATCCCTGACCTGAAATACAACATAAACATCACAAACAGATCCCTCACCTAAACAACATAAACATCACAAACAGATCCCTCACCTAAACAACATAAACATCACAAACAGATCCCTGACCTGAAATACAACATAAACATCACAAACAGATCCCTCACCTAAACAACATAAACATCACAAACAGATCCCTCACCTAAACAACATAAACATCACAAACAGATCCCTCACCTGAAATACAACATAAACATCACAAACAGATCCCTGACCTGAAATACAACATAAACATCACAAACAGATCCCTCACCTGAAATACAACATAAACATCACAAACAGGTCCCTCACCTGAAATACAACATAAACATCACAAACAGATCCCCTCACCTGAAATACAACATAAACATCACAAACAGATCCCTCACCTAAACAACATAAACATCACAAACAGATCCCTCACCTAAACAACATAAACATCACAAACAGATCCCTCACCTAAACAACATAAACATCACAAACAGATCCCTCACCTAAACAACATAAACATCACAAACAGATCCCTCACCTAAACAACATAAACATCACAAACAGATCCCTCACCTAAACAACATAAACATCACAAACAGATCCCTCACCTAAACAACATAAACATCACAAACAGATCCCTCACCTAAACAACATAAACATCACAAACAGATCCCTCACCTAAACAACATAAACATCACAAACAGATCCCTCACCTAAACAACATAAACATCACAAACAGATCCCTCACCTAAACAACATAAACATCACAAACAGATCCCTCACCTAAACAACATAAACATCACAAACAGATCCCTCACCTAAACAACATAAACATCACAAACAGATCCCTCACCTAAACAACATAAACATCACAAACAGATCCCTCACCTAAACAACATAAACATCACAAACAGATCCCTCACCTAAACAACATAAACATCACAAACAGATCCCTCACCTAAACAACATAAACATCACAAACAGATCCCTCACCTAAACAACATAAACATCACAAACAGATCCCTCACCTAAACAACATAAACATCACAAACAGATCCCTCACCTAAACAACATAAACATCACAAACAGATCCCTCACCTAAACAACATAAACATCACAAACAGATCCCTCACCTGAAATACAACATAAACATCACAAACAGATCCCTCACCTGAAATACAACATAAACATCACAAACAGATCCCTCACCTAAACAACATAAACATCACAAACAGATCCCTCACCTAAACAACATAAACATCACAAACAGATCCCTCACCTAAACAACATAAACATCACAAACAGATCCCTCACCTAAACAACATAAACATCACAAACAGATCCCTCACCTGAAATACAACATAAACATCACAAACAGATCCCTCACCTAAACAACATAAACATCACAAACAGATCCCTCACCTAAACAACATAAACATCACAAACAGATCCCTCACCTGAAATACAACATAAACATCACAAACAGATCCCTCACCTAAACAACATAAACATCACAAACAGATCCCTCACCTGAAATACAACATAAACATCACAAACAGATCCCTCACCTGAAATACAACATAAACATCACAAACAGATCCCTGACCTGAAATACAACATAAACATCACAAACAGATCCCTCACCTGAAATACAACATAAACATCACAAACAGATCCCTCACCTGAAATACAACATAAACATCACAAACAGATCCCTCACCTGAAATACAACATAAACATCACAAACAGATCCCTGACCTGAAATACAACATAAACATCACAAACAGATCCCTCACCTGAAATACAACATAAACATCACAAACAGATCCCTCACCTGAAATACAACATAAACATCACAAACAGATCCCTCACCTGAAATACAACATAAACATCACAAACAGATCCCTCACCTGAAATACAACATAAACATCACAAACAGATCCCTCACCTGAAATACAACATAAACATCACAAACAGATCCCTCACCTGAAATACAACATAAACATCACAAACAGATCCCTCACCTGAAATACAACATAAACATCACAAACAGATCCCTCACCTAAACAACATAAACCAGGAGTTTTCAAAACCTTTTGACTCAGGTCAGGGTGGCATAGCTCAGGGGTAGAGAAACCGTTATTAGAACACAGAGGGTTCCCGAAGGGTTCCCAGTTCGAATCCGGGCTCCCCCTGAGTTAATGTCGAAGAGTCCTTGAGCAAGACTCTGAACCCCTAATTGCTCCCGGTGAGCAGGTTGGTGCCTTGCATGGTTTCCTCTGACATCAGTTGTATGTATGTGTGTGTGAATGGGTGAATGTAATGCACAATCTCTGTAAAGCGCCTTGGATAAAAGCGCTATATAAATGCACCATTCAGGTCACCCCTGTGATTATAATTACATCTAAAGATGCTTCTCCTCCTCATGTTTGGTGAATGTAGCCTTGGCCAGGAGGAGTTGATGTCTTCAGGCGGTACCCATCGATCATCAGGTGTTTCCACCCTTGAACCGCTACACCCTCCTGATAGCCTAAGCCTTACAAGACTATGGTTTTAGCCCAAGGAATGTTTTTTGTGCAAAACAAGTGCTTGCAATGGATTCAGCAAAATGAAAAGTCCCTAGTTTGACCCCCTCACATGCTACTTTAAAGCCGATTCATGCTTTGCTTTTTATATTTTGTATATTAAGTTAATGGGACACCAACTCTAGCAGCTGATAACACCAATTTAGCTGTGTCTCAGAAAGGTTTGTCATACCCAAATATTATCAACAGATATAGAGCTTTTCAAAAATGGATGGTAACCTTTGCCACCTTTCGGATAGCGACATCTCGTATGGCCCATGGACTATATCAAACAATAGATTTTCTAAATGTTAATTTAGCAGAGCGAAAGGGAGGAATTAAACTTAAAAGGCATGTTTATTTGAACTGTTGGTTCTGGGCCTGTAAACCCAGTTAATGTTTATAGTTTATTTATAGTTATAAAGTATAACTGTTATTGTGTGTGACTCACCCTGGAAGGTAATTAGGTTTACATTCATTAATTAGGTTAAGCCATTAATTAAGTTACGGCCACAAACGTGTGTGTGTGTGTGTGTGTGTGTGTGTGTGTGTGCGTGCGTGCGTGCGTGCGTGCGTGCGTGCGTGCGTGCGTCTCACCCTAGCAGGCCCGACCCCCACAAACATCTGTGTGTGTGTGTGTGTGTGTGTGTGTGTGCGTGCGTGCGTGCGTGCGTCTGTGCATGCGTGCTTTTGTGTGTGTGTGTGTGTGCGTGCATGTGCGTCTCACCGTAGCAGGCCCGACCCCCACAAACATCTATGTGTGTGTGTGTGCGTCTCACCCTAGCAGGCCCGACCCCCACAAACATCTATGTGTGTGTGCGTGCGTCTCACCCTAGCAGGCCCGACCCCCACAAACATCTATGTGTGTGTGTGTGTGTGTGTGTGTGTGTGTGTGTGTGTGCGTGCATGTGCGTCTCACCGTAGCAGGCCCGACCCCCACAAACATCTATGTGTGTGTGTGTGTGTGTGTGTGTGTGTGTGTGTGTGTGTGTGTGTGTGTGTGTGTGTGTGTGCGTCTCACCCTAGCAGGCCCGACCCCCACAAACATCTATGTGTGTGTGTGTGTGTGTGTGTGTGTGTGTGTGTGTGTGTGTGTGTGTGCGTGCGTGCGTGCGTGCGTGTCTCACCCTAGCAGGCCCGACCCCCACAAACATCTCCAGGAACTCTGACCCGTTGACGGTGATGAAGGGAACGTTAGCCTCTCCCGCCGTGGCTTTAGCTAGCAGCGTCTTCCCCGTGCCGGGAGGGCCTGTCAGGATCGCCCCCTAGAGGACAGGACACCACAGCACACGTTGTCAATGTTTTAGTTGTCACTAAACTAAGTGCCACCATGTCAGGGGTGTCCACACTTTTTGAGCGGTGGTCACACCGTCTCCTATACGTGGCCGTGTGTGTGGGTATGCGTCCGTCCGTCCGTCCGTCCGTCCGGCCGTCCGTGTCTGTATGTAGCCTCAAGTCTGCAGTACCTTTTCTGACCACACATGTTAAGGGAGGGGCGCTGTTCTTCAGCCTCAGGCCAGGCACACTCACACTCACATTCACACACACACACATACACACGCACGCACGCACACACACACACACACACACACACACTCACGCAGCTTCCACCGCTCAGTTCACACGAGTGTGATTTTTTTCAATGTGGGCCACATTAGAAACTAGAAGAAGTGCTCTTCCGAGCACAGGTCTCCACCAGCCACGCGTCCTGGTGGTGCTATAATAGGCCAATGTAAAAAGGGTGGCATATGTTCTTCACCGATCTTAGACCTTTCATGGCGCCACCATGAGGCTGATTTCAAAAATTATAAGTGGCATTTCTTCCTCGGCCTAGTGTGCGCGATTTCATGTTAATTGCACTCTGCATTTGTGATGTGAGGCATTTTGTCCAAAATGGACCAATCTTACAAACTTTGAAAGCCAATATCAGCCAATCAGGATGGAATATGGACAATCAGACAGATCCATGTCGATCACATGGCCGTAGAGACACTGTCTACCAATTTGCGTGATTTTTGGACAAAATCTGTAGGAGTAGTGTACAGAAATGGGTTTTGCAAACATCGGCCTCATGGTGGCGCTAGAACAGGGCCATTTGAGAAATGTGGGGCAGAGGTTCTGAATTGGCATCCAGGGAGTGCGCTTACAAAGTTTGAAACTGATGGGTGGAGTTATAGGTGAAACCACGAACCGGCCTGTTATAGCGCCACCATGAGGGCCATTTGAATAATGTGGGGCAGAGGTTCTGAATTGACGGTCGCAATGAAGCCGTGGGCCGCATTTGGCCCCCGAGCCGCACTCTGCATGTGCTGCTTAATTCAGAATTAGTTAATTACCTTAGGGATCTTAGCACCCAGGTACTGGTATATTAATTAACATGTTAATTAGTTATTAATTACCTTAGGTATCTTAGCTCCCAGGTCCTGGTATTGTTTCGGGTTCTTCAAGAAGTTAACGAACTCCATGATCTCCAGCTTGGCCTCCTCGCATCCTGCAACGTCCTTGAACTTCACGTCGATCTCGTCGCGAAGCACCTTGATGATGATAATAATAATAATAATAATAATAATGTGTTATTATTTGTATGGCACCTTTCATGACATGCAGCTCAAGGTGCTTTACAGAGCAAAAGTAAAGCACAAGTGCTTAACAGAAGAGTACAAATGATTAACAATAAAAGCAGAAAATAAAATTAAAATATAAAACATTAAAAACATAACATTTTCAGAACAGACATGAATAACAGCACAGGGATTTAAAAATCAGCCAAAAGCAAGACTGAAGAAATACTGTGGGTCTTGAGCTGTGCTTTAAAGCTATCCACAGAGGATGCCTGTCTTAGGTGTAATGCAAGGGTCTTCAACATGGGGTCCTCAGAGTTACTACAGGGGGTCCTCCAAATCACTGAGTGATAGACACTTTTCTTCTCCTTTTTAACCACTTGAACCATCCATATTCTGAGAACTTAACACATTTGGTGCCAACCCCGAGTTTCCCGAGTTTGGGCCGTTTTTGAAGAAATGTATTAGGCATGATCGCGATCGCTAAATTGCATGTTTAACCCCCATACCAACCCATTCTTTCAAACATGGCAGCCATGTTTGTTTACGTCTGAAGAAAACATAATGGCTGCTAAATCATGAATGCCTGAACGGATTTCCATGCGGATTTTTTTGTTTGAAAGCTGTGAACAGTGTGCACACACATGGTGCATCATCTAGGCATGGGCGTGCACAATCCGTGCACTATAAATTACATGGAGGTCTATGGAGACCATGGCATCGCGGGACATTGAAGAGAAAAAACCATTGCAAGTGCATAAGTGTTAAGCCAAAAATAGCAGATCTATTCACAACGCCTCGCGGCGAGGCGCTGTGAGCTTGTAGATCGGCTATTTTTGGCAAAGAGGTTTGGTGTAGAGGGGAAAAAGAGCAGACTAAGTACAGAGTGAAAGGTCAAGTTTATTAAGTATTGACGGTTCAAGTGGTTAAATATCTGAAAACACAAATTGACATGAATCCAAAATACACTGATGATTGTGCTGTCAAACAATGAAACTATATGGAATCTATGAACAGGTTGTGGGGGTCCCTGCTTCATCTCTCTCTCAACTAAGGGGTCCCTGCTTCATCTCTCTCTCAACTAAGGGGTCCCTGCTTCATCTCTCTCTCAACTAGGGGGTCCCTGCTTCATCTCTCTCTCAACTAAGGGGTCCTTGGCCTGAAAACGTTGAAGACCCCTGGTGTAATGTGAGTTTATTCCAAGCCCTCTGCCCATCGCAGCAGAATGCTGCTTCACTGTACTTCTCTGCTTCATTGTAGGCACATGGAGCAGGTCTGCACTTAGTTAGGGAAAGTTAGCCTATTGCTACATCAATCTGGGAACTAAATCTAAATCAATAGCTTTCTTCACAAATGTGTTCATAAAGGTGTCTACTATCACCTCTGAACTTTGTCAAACCCAACTCCCTTGACATACTTTGTGGGAGCCAATCAAAGTTGGGGGTCTCGGGATACCCAGGGCCTGGGATTAAAGGGGGAACAATTAGAAATGGCCAATATGAACGTATGAGGTGTATAATGAGGGTATTGTTGTGCTGCTGAATCCATTCCAACCATTAGTTATCAGTAAAAATGACTCTTGGCCATAAAATAGGCCTAATTGGCTAAGGCTTAGCCAATCATGTCATTCGAGTTCACCTGTGTCCTGTTAGTCCCTGTTATAAACCCTGTGTTTGAGTGTTCCTTGTCAGATTGTATCATGTTATCATGTGTGTCATGATGTGTGCTTACCTGCCTGATCTTGAATAGTTTTCATGAATTCAAACCCTACTCCAATTTTTTTTTATTGCCAATATTATATGTCTCATGGTCAGACAAAAGTAGCTGTGGCCTATTTTATGGCCAAGGAGTCATTTTAACTGAAAACTAATGGTTGGAATGGATTCAGCAGCCCCAAAATACCCACATTAAACACCTCATACATTCATATTGTCCATTTTTTATTTTTTCCCCCTTTAATCCCAGGCCCTCGGGATACCCAATAACTTTGATTGGCTCCCACAAAGTATGTCAAGGGAGTTGTGTTTGACAAAGTTCAGAGGTGATAGTAGACACCTTTATGAACACATTTGTGAAGAAAGCTAGTGATTTAGATTTAGTTCCCAGATTGGTCTAGCAATAGGCTAACTTTCTCTTACTAACTAGAGGACCTGAGGGGGGGCGGTTTGGAACACTATCTAGGCAGGCAGTCATAGAGGTACGAGGTTGCCAGACCATTGAGAGCTTTTAAAAATGGTATCCCAAGATCTTCTAACCCATTTTTCACCCAGTGCCAATAATCGCCTAAGCTGTTGTGCGACAGCCTTGTATGATGAAGCCTTGTATGATGAAGCAGGGCTTTGCTTTGCGAAGAAACGTACAAATTTGAAACTTGGAGATACAAGGTTTCTTCCCGACAGTGACGACATTTACACCACCGTAGGAGACACGGGGAGAACATGCAATGTTGCTGTGAGGCGACAGCGCTACCGACTGAAAGGGTCAAACTCGTTCTTCTGCTATACCACCAAAATGTGGAACGCCCTACCGAAGGCCTTAAAGGAGTGTGGTTCCCTAGCATCCTTTAAAATCACCTTGAAAAACCACTTACAGGCAGAAGCCATTCGCAACTGGTAATAACAAACCTAGCCCAGCCTCCCCTGACCCTTCTCTGTATTTACCTACTGTATATATTTTTTGGACTGTTTATTTAATTTTTATTTACTTTTTTCCCTGACTATATCTACTGCATAGTACTGTGTTCTATCCGTCTGTCATTCAATGTTATATGAGATACTTCAATGGTTTCCTATGGAAATAAGCGTAGTCTTTTCTAGGATCTCCTTTTAGTTGAACTTGTACCAGTCAACTGTACCGTCATGAAACTGTACCTTTTCTATGCAAACTTCTGATAAAGTCTTCAATCAATCAATCAAACCGTGCCCCCCAATGAGAGCTTTATAAACAAGTATAAAATCAATCCTGAAAAAAACTGTGTAGAGCAGTGTTTCACAACCTTGCATGGGCACACTTTTCATGTCCCAAGAATCCATGGCCACACCAACATAATACAGGGGTGTAAATATGGTCACTGTCGGGAAGAAACCTTGTATCTCCAAGTTTCAAATGTGTACGTTTCTTCACAAAGCAAAGCCCTGCTTCATCATACAAGGCTGTCGCACAACAGTAGTGAAAACAGCAGATCTACAAGCACACAACGCCTCGCACCGCAAGGCGTTGTGTGCTTGTAGATCTGCCGTTTTCACTAAGTTTAAATCATTTTCAAAATGATAAATAAAATACTGGCTTTCAAGCAGTTTCAAGGGGCACACTTGACCCTTCTCAGGGGCACACCAAAGGTCCCCAGGCACAGTGGTTGAGAAACACTGGTGTATTGAGGCTAAGACTGCAGTAATGTGTTCTGCGCTCTCACCTTGGCCGTGGTCTCGCTGACGCTGAACAGCCCGCCCATGCCCCGCCCCCCCGGGCGCCCCCCCGCCCCGGCTGCGCCCCTCCGCAGCATGAACAGCAGGAAGCCAATGATCAGCACTGTGGGGAGCATGCTCAGTAGGAAGGTCCTGCAGAGAGAGGGACACGCAGGGTTAAATATTCAACACATCTACCATCCAGGCGGTTAGCTGACACTCTTAACACTTTCTCAGCCACGGGGAGCCACTTAACACATCTGGTGCCAACCCCGAGTTTGTATTGGTACCACCCCTGTGCCAACCCCGAGTTTCCCGAGTTTGGGCCGCTTTTGGAAAAAAAAGAAAAAAAAGAAAAAAAAATATTTTTTTCTCAAAAATGTTTTTTGGACCTCCAGAAATGTGTTAGGCATGATCGCGATCGCGAAATTGCATGTTTAACTCCCATACGAACCCTTTCTTTCAAACATGGCAGCCATGTTTGTTTACATCTGAAGAAAACATAATGGCTGCTATATCATGAATGCCTGAACGGATTTCCAAGCGTATTTTTTTGTTTGAAAGCTGTGAACAGCCTACACACGTGGTGCATCATCTAGGCATGGGCGTGCATGATCCGTGCACTATGAATTACATGGAAGTCTATGGAGACCATGGCATCTTGGACCTTCAAAGACATTTAATTGATGGCACCAAGCAGGTTAAGTAGTGCATTAACAACTTGTGATTTTTGCAAGTCGACTCGACTCAGTAAAAAGTTGAGTTGAAGTCGACTTTATCGTTTGATGACATCATCACATCACACACGACCCCACAATTATTTTGGGGGGTCCCCAGATGATTAACTTAATGTGAAACATTGTTTTCTCACTCAACTGTAAACAAACCAACATACAGTTTAAGTATAGAAGGTATCTGCACATTTATAAAGTGACAATTTAAGGAATTTTGTGCCAACTGCCAAGTGTAAATTGGTCATTACGATGCCATCAAGGCATGCCAAAATACATTTTAGTCAACTAAATCAACTGTAGATTTAGTCGCCTAAAATCTTATGATATTTAGTCGACTAATATTAGACTAAAACTAAAACTGTTCAGGTGACTAAATTATGACTAAAACTAAAAGACATTTTATTCAAAAGACTATGACTAAAACTAAATCAAAATTTGCTGTCAAAAACAACACTGCATTACTGCTACAATCCTCTAAAATGACAAATTAAACATTGGCCATATAGAGGCAGAAATTGTGAAAATAGCCGATCTACCGGGACATGCTCAGTGAGCATGTAGATCAGCTATTTTCACAATAGAAAGTATTATTCTTTTTTTTTTTTTCAACTTCGACTTTCTCTGGTGGGAGTCGACTTGTGTAATGAAGTCGATTGAGTCGACTTGTCGACTTTTTCGTTAATGCCCTAGTATTAAGACCGCCGTTGTCTACTGTTTGATCGAGCTACGGCTGCTAAAAGCTGCTGGGAGACTGAATAACCCGGAAACAAAACACCCCTTCCCCATCCGGTCCCATTTAACTGCAGAAGAAGAAACGCCGCTTTCCTCTGCCCCTAGGTTTCCCCAGGCCTGCTGAGCAGGAGGTGGGGAGGAGTGTGGAGCCAAAACTGTCTCAATAGCGCAGTCCTCCCACTCAGGACAAGGCGGTACTGCAGCTGAAAATGCTCTGAAAGCCAGGCAGAAATGACAGGGGCTCTGTATTCAGGAGTGGTAATGTAGCCTCAAACCTTTTGAAAAACGTTTTTGGGACACAAAAAATGTTATATAAATTATTTTTAAATGCATGGTGTAGGACCTTATACTTACACTTATACTGCCATAGTTTTGCCATAACTAATGTAGATCAACATGCCAGGCTCTTTCTTATTTTATTTAGCAGATTTCCGATGGCTCCCGCATGAAGTCAACCGATATGTCCTTACAGCTTTCCATCTGGGTAACACATCTAACTCTTGAGCACCATTTATACTTCACCATGTGACGGAGTCGGACGCCGGAAATAGCAGATCTGCTATTTTCAGTAGAATAGGACACGTTAGTGTTTGTTTAAATATAAATGATATGTGTATTATGGTCTCACCCGTCACTCCACATTAACCCATTTAGACCTAGAATTATTGAATGCTTTAACCGGTGAAAAATAGCAGATATACAAGCTCACAGCGTGGCAGATCTGTAGATCTGCTATTTTTGAAAAGGTCGTGAAAATGTGTGCAAATCTTTGAATATTATGCATTTTCAAAGCGAACGTTTGTAACTCAAATTTTGCTTCTGGGTGGTCCCTGGAACTAAATATTTTTAGATGGGGGTCCGTGGCCAAATAAATATCAGTTTGGGGGTCCTTCACATGAAAAAGTTTGAGAACCACTGACATAGTAGTCTCTCAAGAACAGACTAACTGAGCTCCAGTTAAGTGAAAAGGACCTTTTCTTTGACGATGGCTATAGCCAGATTGCTGACATCGAAACATAGGGTTTTTCAAAAAATCTTAAAAGGATTCAAAAGACACTTATAGAATCGGGTCAAAATTCAAATTTTCACGATTTAAAAAAAATAGCAGATTATACAAGCTCGCAGCGCGGCACTTGGTGCTGCGCTGTGAGCTTGTATATCTGCTATTTTTCAATAGTTAAAGCTTAAAATAATGATACATAATAATGTGTACGCGTTCTAAATGTACTCACTCACCCATCACTCTCAGTTGAGTAGACCACAGGCAGTCTGTTCTCTCCCTCGATGCCCAGCTCGTACTGACAGCTCTTCAGGTTAATAACTCACCCATCACTCTCAGTAGAGTAGACCACATTAATATAAATCTAAATGATAGTATGTGTAGTATGGTCTCACCCATCACTCTCAGTAGAGTAGACCACACTAATATAAATCTAAATGATAGTATGTGTAGTATGGTCTCAGTAGAGTAGACCACATTAATATAAATCTAAATGATAGTATGTGTAGTATGGTCTCACCCATCACTCTCAGTAGAGTAGACCACACTAATATAAATCTAAATGATAGTATGTGTAGTATGGTCTCAGTAGAGTAGACCACATTAATATAAATCTAAATGATAGTATGTGTAGTATGGTCTCACCCATCACTCTCAGTAGAGTAGACCACACTAATATAAATCTAAATGATAGTATGTGTAGTATGGTCTCAGTAGAGTAGACCACATTAATATAAATCTAAATGATAGTATGTGTAGTATGGTCTCACCCATCACTCTCAGTAGAGTAGACCACACTAATATAAATCTAAATGATAGTATGTGTAGTATGGTCTCAGTAGAGTAGACCACACTAATATAAATCTAAATGATAGTATGTGTAGTATGGTCTCAGTAGAGTAGACCACACTAATATAAATCTAAATGATAGTATGTGTAGTATGGTCTCAGTAGAGTAGACCACACTAATATAAATCTAAATGATAGTATGTGTAGTATGGTCTCACCCATCACTCTCAGTAGAGTAGACCACACTAATATAAATCTAAATGATAGTATGTGTAGTATGGTCTCAGTAGAGTAGACCACACTAATATAAATCTAAATGATAGTATGTGTAGTATGGTCTCAGTAGAGTAGACCACACTAATATAAATCTAAATGATAGTATGTGTAGTATGGTCTCAGTAGAGTAGACCACACTAATATAAATCTAAATGATAGTATGTGTAGTATGGTCTCAGTAGAGTAGACCACACTAATATAAATCTAAATGATAGTATGTGTAGTATGGTCTCACCCATCACTCTCAGTAGAGTAGACCACAGGCAGTCTGTTCTCTCCCTCGATGCCCAGCTCGTACTGACAGCTTTCCAGGTTCCTCTCAAAGGTGTCCACACTGCCGATGTTGAACCACACGTACTGCTGGAGAAGTAGAATAAACACTACTATTATTACCAGTAAGACTCCATAATCGGGAGATAAGCTACCGTCACATCGCATAGACGACCTTTAGAAGGCAATGGTAGCCAATCAGGAGGGAATATGGGAAATGGGACAGATCCATGTTGATGACATGACTGTAGAGATACTGTGTGCCGCTTTGCGTGATTTTAGGGCAAAATCTGTAGGAGCAGTGTCCAAAGATTTGTTTCGCAAGAATCGGCCTCATGGTGGCGCTAGAAGAGGGGCATGTGAGAAATGAGGGGTGGGGGTTGTGGTTTGGCAGCCAAGGAGTGTGTGTGTGTGTGTGTGTGTGTGTGTGTGTGTGTGTGTGTGTGTGTGTGTGTGTGTGTGTGTGTGTGTTAAGTTTGGCATGGATCGGGTCTCAACGGTGGCGGATATGAGTAGATGGAAACCTAGTGGTGCAGAGACAAACTAAAAGTGTCCAATGGTCAGTGCAATAAAATGGGTGACAGAGCTGTTGAAATGTGCACGTTGTTTTAACCGATTTAGTGCCGCCGACATGAAAGGGTTAATTGTCCAGGGTGCCGTTCGCTTTCTCCGTCCGCAGCCAGTCTCTTATTTTGAAGGCGGAAGTAGATCGCGCTCACAATTCCTACTTGACGATGTTGGAGATTGACCCGGAACTAGTTCTGGTCCCAAACGTAAACAGTGATGGAAGATGGATGCCTTTATGCTTGTGCTATTTTAGCCAGAATCCAATGCCATCCTTGGCATCAAAAGTGTTTTTTGGAGAAAATGGACTGTAAAGATAATAATAATAATAAAGCTTTATTTGTATAGCACCTTTCATGACATGAAATGCAGCTCAAAGTGCTTTACAGAGCAGAAAATGAAGCACAGTTACTTAACAGAAAAAATAAAATACACATGAATACAATAAAGCAGAACAATAAAAACATAAAACATTGAAGAACAATTTCAGAACAGTGTGGACGTCAATAGCATCAAAGAGATAAAAAAATAATTCAGCTAAAAGCAAGAGTAAAGAAATAGGTCTTGAGCTGTGCTTTAAAGCTATCCACAGAGGCTGCCTGTCTTAGGTGTAGTGGGAGTTTATTCCAAACTGTCGGTCCGTAGAAGCAGAAAGCTGCTTCCCCGTATTTTTTATATTTCATTTTAGGCACATCGAGTAGGTCAGCACTAGAAGACCAGATGAGAAAGACCGTTGGTTTCTATGGGATGGGATCACTATTGTGTGCACGTGGATGCGCGATGATGATGAATCAGCGACTTCACCCGTGCCAGGGCTTTTCACCGGACGGTAGGTAGCCAGGCCAGCTTTACTGTATATACAGTATATTTCGCACGACATCGGCAATCTAGATACCTTTTAATATTTTGCGAGACATCGCGGGATCGGCACTAATCAGGTTAAACACTCACCCCGTCCATAGGACTCTTCCCCGGAGAGAAGATCACTCTGACGTAGCGCTTGTTCACCACCTCCAGACGCTCCACCTGCACGCACGCACACACAAACACACACGCACGCACACACACACACACACACACACACACACACATGCAAACAAACGTTAGAGTGCTGTCATATTTAGTACCAATAGTCAGGGAATATTAATAAAACATGGGAATGAATTCCTTACCAAACGATTTCTTCACCAAGGTGTCTAGTAACATATGTAACAAAGATTGAAATTCAACATCCCTAGGAGAATCTTTGACAGCTAGGGTAATTCTGGGTCTCATTCATTTACTATACACTATAAGGAAAAAAATGACTCCCAAAACTCTGTTTAAGTGGGATGTGAGGGGTCAAACTAGGTGTTTTTAATGATTCAGAATCCATTGCAAGCATTTGTTTTGCACGAAAAAAAAAGAAAAGAAAAAAAAAACACTCCTTGGGCTAAAAATGGACCCCACAAAACGATGGTTTAGTGATGAATCATCACTTTTCACAGATATGTTACTAGACACGTTTACGAACACATTGGTGAAGAAATTGTTTGGTAAGGAATGTATTCCCAGCTTTTTTTTATTTTTTTATCCAACAATTTTGTAACACATTTTTCACCCAGTGCCAATTGCCTATGTAATCTTGGGCTCTGCTCTCCCTCTGCCACGCCTGGGGAGACAACGGACTAACCTCATGTTTCCTTCTATGCATGAGGAGTTCAAGTTGCTTCTTTTCACCTGACAGTGGGTATCTATCTTCACAATCGAACCCAGTTCGATTTGTGCGTCTTGCCACATGTGGTAAAAACTCAATATGTGTTTTCAGATATTTAACCACTTGAACCGTCAATACTTAATAAACATGACCTTTCACTCTGTACTTAGTCTGCTCTTTTTTCCCCTCTACACCAAAGCTCTTTGCCAAAAATAGCCGATCTACAAGCTCACAACGCCTCGCAGTGAGCTTGTAGATCTGCTATTTTTGGCTAAAGTTCTCCCAATATGGACACTAGGGTTCAAGTGGTTAATATAAAAAAGGAGGAAATTCTTTTTTTCTATCACACAAAGATGTGGAGGACCCCCTGTGGTAACTCTGGGGACCCCCTGTTGAAGACCCCTGCTTTGTATGATAAACATAAATTATACAACAGGTAGTCGGGCTCTCAATGGAAAACAGGCTCTCCAACCGTGCATATAACGAGCACTACTGCACTGTCTCTCATCAAGTAAAGAAATCAGCTGCGTTGGTCACGAAAGACCGCAAGCGCTCCTCTCTCCCCACACTATGCTAGGCGGCTAGGCTAGTGGTTTTCATGTGACGTTCAGGGACATAGTAGCCAAATGTGGCCATTAAAAGATTACAAATTCCTATCGAATATCTTAATTACAATGAAATGAAGTTGACGTGTTTTTTTTTTTTTCTTAATTTTTATCCCACAATTTTGTAACCCATTTTTCACCCAGTGCTAATTTCCTATGTAATCCTGGGCTCTGCTCTCCCTCTGCCGCGCCAAGGGAGACAACGGACTGACCTCATGCTTCCTTTTATGCATGAGGAGTCCAAGTTGCTTCTTCTCACCTGACAGTGGAGATTTCCCTGGTTTGGACGTAGCGCGTGGAAGGAACACGTTATTCCAACCAGTTCCTTTCCCCTCCATCAGGCGCCCCGGCTGGCCAGGGGGAGGCATTATTGAGACCAGGATTACGTGCATGTTTTTGTGAGGGTATCAACCCTAGGAGACACGGGGAGAACATGCAAACTCCACACAGAAAGGCCCTATCGCCAACCCCACCTAGGGTGTGGGCGCTGATGACGCGGAGGAGGAACACGCCGCCAGCGCCCACAGCGTCCCCCGGCGGGAATCGAACCCAGGACCTTCTAGCTGTGAGGCGAAGCACTAACCACTGCGCCACCGTGCCTGACGTGTTTTTTTTTTAAGGGCAACAGTTGTATAATCGCAATATTACACTCGAGGGTCTACACTCCAGCCCTTCCTACGGAACTCGCCTGTCGGCTCGTTCCTGCGGTAAGGCTGTCGTGCAGGATAACCGTGTTATATGCACACCCTCGAGTGTAATATTGCTTTAGGGCTGTCACGATTATGACATTTTACATGACGATTAATTGTCACTCAAATAATTGCGATTAACGATTTAATGGTGTTTTTGTCATTGACTATTACATTTCTGTTTGGCTTTTAGTCTTTGAAGTTGCACATGGTAGATATGACACATAACCTAAATATACAAAGAAATTACTGACATATTTGACAACTTACTACTTAAAAAATAACTTTGATAATGGAAATAGCCGATCTACAAGCTCACAACGCGTCGCGATGCGACGCGTTGTGAGCTTGTAGATCGGCTATTAACACTATTTCTGACATTTTTCAACATTCACGATTATGACGATTATGACAAAATAACTGCGATAATGTCAAATAATCACGATTAGACGATTATGTAATAATTGTGACAGCCCTAGTGTCCCACACATAATGCTACAGTAAATTCTGGTGGAAGCAGGAGGATAGGATGTAAACATAAACAACGTACCACTCCTTTGGAGAGGAAGTTGTTGACGAAGTCCTTCCAGGTGACCTCCCGTCCTCCGTCCCTCAGGAAGAAGTAATAAGCAACGGCCGTCCAGAAGGCAGTGGAGCCCAGCATGTAGAGACGGAACTCTTTATCATCCCAGGGGATGTCCCCCTGCACGCACACGCACACACACACACACACGCACACGCACACGCACGCACGCACGCACGCACGCACGCACGCACGCACGCACGCACGCACGCACGCACGCACGCACGCACGCACGCACGCACGCACGCACGCACGCACGCACGCACGCACGCACACACACACACACACACACACACACACACACACACACACACACACACACACACACACACACACACACACACACACACACACACACACACACACACACACACACACACACACACACACAAAGGAAGAAGTAATAAGCAACGGCCGTCCAGAAGGCAGTGGAGCCCAGCATGTAGAGACGGAACTCTTTATCATCCCAGGGGATGTCACCCTGCACGCACACACACACACACACACACACACACACGCACACGCGCACACACACACACCTGCGTGGCGCTAGAACAGGCCCATGTGAAAAATGTGGGGCAGAGGTTCTGAACTGGTATCCAGGGAGTGTGTGTGCACAGTTTGGCAGAGACCGGGCCGCGACGCGCTGTGAGCTTGTAGATCAGTTATTTTTTTGGCAAAGACATTTTGATCGAGAGGCATTATCAACTACATATATTATAAGTACCTTTTACCAATATTATAGAGGGTTTAAGTGGTACCGGATATGCAGCTCTGCAAATAAAAGGTGAATTGATCCCAGTGCATGACAGAGGACGATATCACGATACATTAAATCTTCACAATACGATTATAGTGTTTTTTTATCACGATAAACGATAATATCACTTATCGTCCCATCCCTGATGTCACCTAGAACGCTGCTCCTCATTGGCTAAGGGCTCTGCCTTTGTACTGTCGGTAATTCTTTTGAGGAGAATAAACTTGACTTATAAAGTTTTGGTATAACATACTGGCCTCGCCTTTCATATAAGCCCCTTTTCGACTGCAGTTTTAGCACCACACCACACCACACCAAACCACACTACACCGCACCACATAAATATATCTACATTTTCCATTACACAAAAGTACCCCTATCGATAAGAAACAAATTGACCCTTTTAACTCATTTAGTGCCTATTCCGAACAAGTTCGGCTTTTCTTCGGCAAAACACTTTTTTATTTTATTTTTTTTACTCACCCTGAGCTGCTTGGACCAACGTGGGTGGTCCTGTCTCGTCCAGCGCTTTCCAACGAGCCATTTTAGATGGTCCGACGATTTATTCCATTGAAAATGGTTTAAAATAAAGTTTAGACCCCCCCTAATGTTCACTGAATGTTCACTGTCGGCGGCGCGACGTATTCCAGTGTGCCTATCCCGAACTAGTCCGGCTTTTTTAATAAAATGAATAAAATAATCCGAGGCCGCACCAAGCCTGGCTCTAAATTTAAAATCTAGGCTGCCGACCGAAAGCCCTTTCCACCGGCCCGTAATCGGGTAACGCCGCCGCATTGCGCCGCCGAATCCAATACAAACTCACATCTTTGAAGCCCTTTTTCTCTGAACTGTGTTCTCTGTGGAAGCTGGAAGGTTTTATTTACGGCTAAATCGCAAATCGGGCTTCTAAATTGTGATAGCTTATAGCAATCCTGTTGCTATTTTCATCCGGGTCTTTTGTGTCTCATGCACAAACATGTACACGCGCGTCACTGCCACGTGGGTCCCTGTATGTTACTACGCTCGTCTATGAGAGAGACGCTGGCCACTCAACAGACCTTGGGTGCCCCCAAGTGGCCTGGCACTGGAAGCGTTAACTGTGATTATAATACAATATAAATTTGTATTACAACTATCCTAATTATAATGTACTGTAATGGATTATAACTGTGATTATAATACATTATAAAGTATTAATGTATTACTATGATAATTAAAATACACTATAATAGATTATAATAGTGGTTATAACACAATAGAATCAATTATCATGTATTACAACTATATCCTGGTGGTCTAAATGAAAAGTCAGTGAGTGATCAGTCATTATGAAGTGTTTGGCCCTGTTTGGCCTAGCTCAGACCTACTCTAGACTCTAGAGTGGATACTTTTTAGTACCCCGTTTAGTACCACTTTCACACCACTCTACCCAGGTCTTTGTAGTGGAAAACCTGGCACAAGTGGGCGGTGTGGTGTGGAGTGGTGTGGAGTTGGGCCAGTGGAAAAGGGACTATAGAGCCCACAATGACAACAATAATAACAACATTACCTTCTGCATACGGGTGTACCAGTTGGAGTCGTCTTTGCGTCCTCCTCGTTTACCACCTCCCGATGCCCCGCCCCCTCCTCCTGAAGCTCCGCCCCCTCCTCCTGAAGCTCCACCTCCTCCTCCTCCTGAAGCTCCTCCCCCTCCTCCTCCTGCTGTTCTCCCATTGGCTGTCTGGTTGTCGGGCGGCTTGGACTCTTCAACGAGAGCAACAGCACAACATCAGTAGGTTAACAGTGTGACACTGGTTTTACACCCTAACTCAGGGGTCTCCAACGCTTTCAGGCCGAGGACCCCCTAGCTGAGAGAGAGATGAAGCAGGGACCCCCACAACCTTTTCGTAGATTCCATATAGTTGCATTGTTTGACAGCACAATCATCAGTGTATTTTGGATTCATCTCAATGTGTGTTTTCAGATATTTAACCACTTGAACCGTCAATAATTAATACACTTGACCTTTCACTCTGTACTTAGTCTGCTCTTTTTCCCCTCCACGCCAAAGCTCTTTGCCGAAAATAGCCGATCTACAAGCTCACAACGCCTCGCGCTGCAAGGCGTTGTGAGCTTGTAGATCTGCTATCTTTGGCTAAAGTTCTCCAAATATATGGACACTTCAAAATGGCCCCCAAGTTCCTCACAGCCAAGTTACTAAATGTCTAGTGCACGGATCAATTTTTAGTGCACGGATCGTGCCAAACATGGCTGCCATTTTGAAAGATGTGTTTGTTTGTTTTTTTAATACTTTATTTGGTCAAACAACATGTTTCATAGATACCTGTATATATATATATATATATATATATATGTTTTTTTTACATGTCATGTCCTTTGTAGACACCTTGACCATTTTTATTTTTATTTTCTCTTTTTTAACACGTGTACCAAACCCCATCACCCACACAACAACAAGACAAAACACTACACAAAGACCAAATACATAAGAATTACATAAAATAAAATAAATTAAATTAAAGAGTCTTTTTTTGTTTGATGTTTGTGACTGAAATACTTTTGGTTGGAACAAAAATAAAGATAAAATGGACAGAAACAAAAGGGGAGGGTTATGTGGGCCTGTTTAAAAGATAAGAGGCCCACCTTTTTTCAAATACATTTTCCTTACCATTTATTTTATATGTCACCTTCTCCATAGAGTACATGTCCTCCATTTTTTCCAACCATTTATCCACCCTGGGAGGTTCCAAACTTTTCCAACCCCTTGATATTTGTTTGAGTGCTGTAATTCTCAAAATCCAAAAGAGATATAGATCTCTGCTCTGCATACTTTGGGGACGTGTTCCCAGAAGTATATTGTGGTTTTGTAAATAGATGTGTTTGTTATGGGGCTAAACATGCAATGTTGTGATTGCGATCATGCCTAATACATTTTAGGCATTTTTGGAAAAAAAATTGAAAACAAAAAAACTCGGGAAACTCGGGCCTTGACAGTCAATATAAAAAAGGAGAAAAAACTTTCTATCACTCAAAGATTTGGAGGACCCCCTGAAGTAACTCTGTTGAAGAACCCTGTTGAAGACCCCTGTCCTAACTTATGAAATACCAGCCTTTGGTGGAACGTATTATTATGGCCATGGGATATAACTGTCAACTTATTGACTACTTATAGTGTTTGGGAGTCTGGGCCACGTTCACATACTTGTGCTTGCAAAAGACAAAAAAAAAAAAAAAAAGTTGGTTAAATGCTGTTCTGTCTCAGCTATCATGGGCAGTCTGTCTATCTGGAGATTCTTTTTAGAAGATTAGGTGCATGGTCTACCTATATTATATATATATTTTTCCTAGATTGATATTCCGAAGCATTAGTCATATTGTTGTTGAAGTACCGACATAATCTTATTGTATTGATGTATTTCCTGCTTATTGTAAATCGCTTTGGATTAAAGGTGTCTGCTAAATGCCTAAACTGTAAACCGGAGAAGACCATGTTTCATTTATCCTTGAGTAGCTGAAGGTAAAACACACTGTATACACTCAGTATGTCATCAATGTGCTGAAGGTAAAACACACTGTATACACTCAGTATGTCATCAATGTGCTGAAGGTAAAACACACTGTATACAGTATGTCATCAATGTGCTGAAGGTAAAACACACTGTATACAGTATGTCATCAATGTGCTGAAGGTAAAACACACTGTATACAGTATGTCATCAATGTGCTGAAGGTAAAACACACTGTATACAGTATGTCATCAATGTGCTGAAGGTAAAACACACTGTATACAGTATGTCATCAATGTGCTGAAGGTAAAACACACTGTATACAGTATGTCATCAATGTGCTGAAGGTAAAACACACTGTATACACTACAGTATGTCATCAATGTGCTGAAGGTAAAACACACTGTATACAGTATGTCATCAATGTGCTGAAGGTAAAACACACTGTATACACTACAGTATGTCATCAATGTGCTGAAGGTAAAACACACTGTATACACTACAGTATGTCATCAATGTGCTGAAGGTAAAACACACTGTATACACTACAGTATGTCATCAATGTGCTGAAGGTAAAACACACTGTATACACTACAGTATGTCATCAATGTGCTGAAGGTAAAACACACTGTATACACTACAGTATGTCATCAATGTGCTGAAGGTAAAACACACTGTATACAGTATGTCATCAATGTGCTGAAGGTAAAACACACTGTATACAGTATGTCATCAATGTGCTATCTTTCCCTCTGTGTGTTAATAAGCATGAGCAGCAGCTGTATCTGGTATGACCATATGATGTAACCTTCTTCTGATTTGGATCCATCTGTGCAGATCCTAATACAATAATTCAAGTGCGTGCGTGCGTGCGTGCGTGTGTGTAACATTGTGTGTAGTACCTGTGGTCTCGTTGTTTTGAGGGGTTTTCTTGCTGTCAGGGAAATACTTCTCAAAACCTGACGGAGGAAATACATTACAATTAATTACAACTGTCAATTCATACATTAATTAATACATTCATTCATTTATTCTGTTTTGACGGCTATTGTTGCCATTTACAATAAAACAATGACATTATTTTAGGACAGTTTTCCCCCATAATGAAATGCCCAAAATAGGCAAAAAAAATTCCTCTAAGAATTAAACTGATTTGATGGTTTATGACGCGCACCAATGACACATAATAAAGGGTTAATTTAAAAACTGTTGAGGACGGACGGACGGACGGACGGACGGACGGACGGACGGACGGACGGACGGACGGACGGACGGACGGACGGACGGACGGACGGACAGACAGACAGACAGACAGACAGACAGACAGACAGACAGACAGACAGACAGACAGACAGACAGACAGACAGACAGACAGACAGACACACACAGCTATGATGCATTGAACATAAGTATATGGTTAATGTAGTCTTCTGTTGTGAGGTGTGTGTGTGTGTGTGTGTGTGTGTGTGTGTGTGTGTGTGTGTGTGTGTGTGTGTGTGTGTGTGTGTGTGTGTGTGTGTGTGTGTGTGTGTGTGTGCGTGCGTGTGTGTGTGTGTGTGTAGAGTTGTGTACCTTTGGGAGGTTTAGAGCAGTGTGTGTTGAAGTCTCTCACAGCGCTGGTGCACACTGCCCCCTGTTGGCTCCATACCTGTAACTACACCAACAGAAAACACAAGGACATTATAATGAATCTTACCACTGTGTATTTGTTTATTTGGGTCTGTCTTGTTTAACAATGACAGTGAGATACTTGTTGCACTAACTAGCATTGACTGCTTTGGTCTCTTTTTTGTAAGACACTTTATGTATATATACTTATATTTAATTCGCCCCCTCTATTGATGCACCTTCTCTTTATCGGTACTGTACTGCTCTTGTTTTTTCCTCTTATCTATCTTTTCCTACTTCTCTGTAACTTTGTAAATAACTGTATACTGCTGTGCTACAACTGGACAACTGAATTTCCCCCTTGGGATAATAGAGGTATCTATCTATCTAGGTAAATAAAACGTCAGGGCAGGTGAAGTTGGCTTTCAGGTTGCCCGACCGGGCAAGTGCTCATTTGAGAGGCGACACAACAGTCTATAAACACAACACCAGATATCTGTCTAAACACCTAAACGTGGCCAGAGCACTATTTACCTATAATGTGCTGTTTTTACTGTGGCTACTGTGTGAAACCATAGTCATATTCAATCATAGCTACAGTATGTACAGTAGGTATTTGGATTTGGAGGTATTGAGGTGTGAAGTATTTTTATCGCACAGGCCCAGAAAGTAAAGAAATAAGTGTTGAATTGAGCGGTAATTAAAATCTTTACCTATCATTTTATAATGGACGTTGTACTTTTCGGGCAAGTGGGCATGACCTTTGGGCAAGTAGAACATGACCTGTACTGCTTGCCCCATGGGCAAGTGCCTCTGGGACCTTAGTGTCAACCCCTGTGTCATATCTGCCATGTGCAGCTTAAAGCCTACAAGCCAAACCCAGATTTGGCTGTAAAAAAGGCTCACATTCGTTCTCCTGCTATACCACTAACATGTGGAACGACCAGTGTTGGGGAAGTTAACGTTACATGTAACTGTGTTACGTAACTAAGTTACATTTTGCTGTCACTTGCTGGTAACTGAGTTACATTCATATTCCTGTAACTAGTGAAGTAACTGAGATAACTATTGAAGACAGCAGCCGTCCGCAACTGGGAATAAATACTAACCCAGCCCAGCCCGGCCCAGCCCTCCCCTGCCCCTTCTTTGTAGTCTATATACTTTCTGTTTGCCTTACTGTTTCTTGTTCTTTCTTATTATTTTCTGACTATATCTATTGCATAGTACTGTGTTCTATTCGTCTGTCATTCAATGTTATATGAGATACTTTAATGGTTTCCTGTGGAAATAAGCTTAGTCTTTTCTAGGATCGCCTTTTAGTAGACCTTGTACCAGTGAACTGTACCGTCATGAAACTGTACCTTTTCCTATGCAAACTTCTAATAAAGTATTCAATCAATCAATCAATCAATCAAACCTGACAAACTACTTCCTGAAGGTCAAGGGTGTTCACGATCACAACACCAGAGGCAGCTCCACTAATCATGTTCAACCCAGATTTAACACTATAAAAGGCTCTAATTTGTTCTCCTGCTATACCACCAACATGTGGAACGCCCTTCCGCGTTCCACATGCCTTAAAGGAGAGCATCCCTAGCCTCCTTCAACATTGGTCTGAAAAGTCACCTTCAGGCGGCTGCTACTCGTGACTTGTGAATAGACTAAGCCCCATGCCCCCCCCCCCCCCCACCCCCCCCACACCACACACACCTTTACCAATAATGTTTCTGCTTTTGTAATTGATGGTATCCTATGCATAGTACTGTGTTCTATCCATCTGTCTTTCAATGTTATATGAGATACATAAAGTGGTTCCTGTGTAAATAAGCCATAACGATTACTAGGATCTCCTTTTAGTTGACCTTGTACCAGTGATTTGTGTTATGAAACTGTACTTTTTCCTATTGCAAATTTCTAATACATTATTCAATCAATCAATCAAACAATCAATCAACCAACCAATCAATCAATCAATCTAACCACCTGCCCACTATAGCAAGACATCAGAGACACATGACCAACATAAAACTCCCATACACCTACTGCACATACAGTATGAAACAGAGCTGCTATATACAAATGCTGCTATTTTGTTCCAAAAGCTTTATACCCTGTATAGATAACATGTCACAATTGAACCGTCAATACCTAATAAACTTGACCTTTCACTCTGTACTTAGTCTGCACTTTTTCCCCTCTACACCAAAGCTCTTTGCCAAAAATAGCAGATCTACAAGCTCACAATGCCTCGCAGTGAGCTTGTAGATCTGCTATTTTTGGCTAAAGTTCTCAGAAAATGGACGCTAGGGTTCAAGTGGTTAATATAAAAAAGGAGAAAAAAAAGCTTCTATCACACAAAGATTTTGGAGGACTCTGAGGACCCCCTAGGGCAGGGGTCTTCAACAGGGGTCCGGGACCCCAGAGTTACTACAGGGGGGTCCTCCAAATCTTCCAATCCTCACAACTCACAACGCCTCGCGCTGTGAGGCGTTGTGAGTTTGTAGATCTGCTATTTTCGGCAAAGAGCTTTGGTGTAGAGGGGAAAAAGAGCAGACTAAGTACAGAGTGTCAAGTTTATTAAGTATTGACGGTTCAAGTGGTTAAATATCTGAAAACACAAATTGACATGAATCCAAAATACACTGATGATTGTGCTGTCAAACAATGAAACTATATGGAATCTATGAACAGGTTGTGGGGGTCCCTGCTTCATCTCTCTCTCAACTAAGGGGTCCTTGGCCTGAAAACGTTGAAGAGCCCTGCTCTAGGGGGTCCCGGACCCCCTGTTGAAGACCCCTGAACTAGAATAATAATCAAACCAACCTGTCTTGTAGTGGTGACATTAGCAGGTATTATTGATCTCAGGAGGTTCCTGAGTCCCAGTGATAAACGCAGGTATCGATGAGCCATGCTGGAGGATAATCACTGATCACTGGTCAATACTGTCCCGTCCATGTGATCGATCACCTGCACGCTGCTCTGGTGGATCTATAAATCGGTCATTTAGATCATGTAAACATCTGTTTGTGTTTCTGGTCGCTCATAACCTCACACCGCCGCCATCTTTACTGTTATCCAACGGATGGGACGTCATGACGCACAATGACGCATCATACGACGCGACGCAGCGTTCTTGTTCTTCTTCGCTGCCTGCGGTAGAGGGAGGGAGAGTAGTCACAGCGCCCCCTACTCAACTAAACTTTATTTAGGGAGCTTTCGTTTTTTATTGAAGGTAGTTACAGGAGCAAAGCAAATATATAAGCCCTGATATAAAATGCCATGACCCTCCCTCTCAGTTTGGGGGAAAATCAATGACCCTCCCCAGGCTTTAAACAAAAAATGATTGACCCTCCCCTAAAAACATGACATTTACCACAGTAAATTCTAAAACTTTAACTTGTGCGGTTTGGAATTTCTGGAGACGATTAATCATCATACAAAATAACTGCGATTGACGAATAGGCTATTGTCTATTTCCCCACCTTCATTAGGCTATATGTATACCACTATGATAGTATGAGCTTTGATAATCCACATACTGTACTCCTTAATGAAGAAAATTATCAATTTAATTGCTTTTTGAACACCAAGAAAGATTTAAATGTTAGAGTAGAGGATAGGCTTTCCGCGCAAATTAATTATCCGCCCATTATCCAACCGCATTAATTATATTATCCAATTTATATATCCGCATCCATCCTCATCCGCAACTAACATAATGTCAAATTATTATTGTTTTCTGGTATTCTCAGAAATGCATTCATTGATTTAGCCTACAGAATCTCTATTCTTCTTTTTCAGCTGCGCTGACGCAGTCAGACAGACAGGCAGGCAGGCAGGCAGGCAGGCACGTAGACACATTGACATCAAAGGGGGCTTGAGCCCCTGCCAGATCAGTTTGATTGATTGATTGATTGATTGAAGACTTTATTAGAAGTTTGCATAGGAAAAGGTACAGTTTCATGACGGTACAGTTCACTGGTACAAGGTCTACTAAAAGGAGATCCATGAAAAGACTAAGCTTATTTCCAATGGAAACCATTGAAGTATCTCATATAACTGTAAAAAGTGCCCATGAATGCATTTTTTTACTATGGTAAAAAATGCAAATGTCCCCGGGCCCTTTCCATACCATAACTGAAGGCTGCATTCAAGAGAATTGTCCACCAAAAGTCCCTTTTAGAAATATCAGCCCCTGCCTCTCTAAAATGTCTCTGCACGTCCCTGCAGACAGGCACGCACTTCCCGAGAGAGAGAGAGCATGCGAGAGTGAGACAAGAGCGACACACACAGAGAGAGGAATAAACAAACACACACACAGCTTTCTAGTGGGAAGTTTAACTTACCTACAGCAGCCTATACTTTGCAATTTGCGTGAGGTGGTGAAGCCTTCACCACCTCACGCAAATTGCAAAGATTCAACTTTAGAGGTAAATTTAGCGCAACAAGGCATGTTGTGATGCTGATGCCTTTAAGTGGTCGCAGCTGTATCGTTGGAGCACTGGTGCCTCGTTATGAAAAATTAACAAATTACACAAAATAACACACACTCACACACACACAAGCATTCAGAGATTTCACTTTTTTACTGTTAGATATATTGTGTCATAATTTATTTCCTGCATTATTTAATCTGCGGTTATCCGAAATTAATTAATAATTATATTTGATTGATCCAAATCCGCCCTCACCGCGGCTATTAAGGGCAGGGGCTCAAGCCCTTTGATAGATAGATAGATACCTTTATTATCCCAAGGGGGAAATTAAGTTACCCAGAAGGCACAACTTTGATGTCTATGTGTGCACAATTGTAGTGTGAATGGGTCTCTCGCAGGTCTCTCAGCTCTCGCACAGTGGGACACACAACACAACCCAATAATCTTCAAGACTGAGGATCGTGCAGTGTAAATGCTCATACGATCTGATTAAATAATCATGAAATCTGGTAGAGGCCAGAGAGTGCTCCACTCATTCAAGCACTGCACTGACTACTGAATATCCGCACTTCTGTGAAGCTTCAGATAGATCGGCTCTTCGGCTGTACCATTGAAGACAAAGCAGAGGGGGGTATCATTGACTATTATATTTTACTACAGCGTTCCTTAATTAAATAATAGTATTATCGAAAGGAACGCTGTAGTAAAATACATAGGCCTACAGCCTATAAAAACCAGGAATATTTTTTATTCAAAATCGCATGACCCTCCCTGACACTAATATTAAAATAGCATCACCCTCCCTGACACTAAAATCAAAATAGCATCACCCTCCCCTAAAATTCTCCTAGTGGGCCCCTCCCAAAATTAACGAAACGTCCCTTAATATAGCACATTTCACATGACAAGTCAACCTAAGTGCAGCAGTACAAGTTAAAAACAAAGAGCAAACATTGAAATAAGCACAAAACAAAAAACATTAGCACCAATGAGGGAAATCAGGTGTCGCTAAAAGCCAGTCTCCCCAACTGGAGACATAAGTGGACTATTGATTTATTGATTGATTGATTGATTGATTGATTGATTGATTGATTGATTGATTGATTGAATACTTTATTAACAGAACTAATAGGATTTACACAGGGATGCTGACAGAACCCTTGCTAAAAGCCCCAGGACAAAAATCCACTCGTCCGAGACAGTTTGCCCTCCTGGCCTAGCCTGATGAATCAGTCCGCACATTACCACCCCCTGTTGGTGGTGGTGAAACGTAGTGAAGAGTCTGACGCTTGCAGTCAGGCTACTCAGGGACGGATTAACCCCCACGACTCCACGAGGGCCCCTGGCCTATAACTTTTTAGGGCCCCCCCCACCCTCCACCTTAACCCCCCTCCCTCCCGACGCGCACTACCCAGCTCAGATTTTAAGCCATGATGATCATCTGTGGGCCAAGAAAGCACCTGTAGAAAACAGAGGAGGGGCCCAAACATTTGATTTTTAATTAACGTATACATTTAATTTGAGTAAATTGTCAATGACCATGCAGTCCAGTTCCCCCAAGGGCCCCTGAGAGCCAAGGGCCCCTGGCAACGGCCCCACCGGCCCAATGGTTAATACAGCCCTGAGGCTACTCCTGGCCCCCAAGCTGTGGAATTAACTCCCACGTCGCACTTTTTAGAACAACGGACTCACTCGCTAGCTTCCGCCGTGGACCGAAGACTCACCTTTTCAGACTCCACCTAAACCTTAGCACTACTACATCCAAGTCGCCAAATTCGCGGGCAGGGACGTGCTGGCCATGATCTGAAATGGCCAATCTTTGAGTAGCAGCAAGACTGTATAGACTAGAGTGAGATCTCTCTCTATAGAGATTCTGTTACTATTGGGTATGCTAAATAACATCCTAAAAGCTTATGAAAAGCAAATGACTCCATTTTCACGATGGCGTCCATGGGAGCTTAAAATGCATAATAATTGGGAGGGAATGTGTGCCATCTTAAAGTGATCCCTGACTAATACGACAAATATGCCTTAATACATTATAATTGTCCTCTATAATGTAAAATTAAAAACACCTTCAATATTTTATTTCTTCAAGAAATAGCTAATCTTTCACTCAACAGGAGAAATGCCTGTCGCAAGTTGATGATGTCATAAATGTCATGTGTGATCTAATCCTATGGAATTTATTGCATGCATGTGCAAAAAACACATTATCACAATATTGAGTTGATGCTCATATTAACCATTATGAAGTATTAAGTTTGTTTTTATTTGCACATGCATGCCATAAATTCCATAGGGATAGATCACACATGACATTTATGACATCATCAACTTACAACGGGCATTTCCCCTGTTGAGTGAAAGATTAGCTATTTCTAGAAGAAATAAAATAATTACGGTGTTTTTAATTTTACATTGTAGTTATAGAGGACAATTATAATGTATTAAGGCATAGGCTATTTGTCGTATTAGTCAGGGATCACTTTAAAAATTATGCCTTTCCAGTCGTTTGTTTTTACTTACCTTTTAGGATGTTATTTAGCATACCCAATAGCAACAGAATCCACTGAAAAATCTCTTCCATCAATTATTTGGGGTTTCAACCATATACTGACCTATTTAATATTGGATTAATTGCAACAGACCACTAGGGGGCAAGCCTAAGATAAACTTTATTTGTGAATGGGTTTTCTAATCATGGATATAATAGTGACATCATAGATAACATCATAACTTAATATATATCAGCAGTTATGACATCTATTTGAGGATTGGTCGAGCTTCACACTAAATCTGATTATCCGGACTATACTGTAGTGTAGGCTATATACTATACTATAGGCCTACTGTATATAGTAGGGTTTATATAGGCCTATAGTAGGCAACTTGCAATTTCCAATTGCATCTTTCCAGTTTTATATTTCAGTTTCACCTGTGTGTGTGTGTGTGTGTGTGTGTGTGTGTGTGTGTGTGTGTGTGTGTGTGTGTGTGTGTGTGTGTGTGTGTGTGTGTGTGTGTGTGTGTGTGTGTGTTCTTTATGGTTACATACAAGCGGATGAGAATGAGAACATGTGTGTGTTTGTAGTTTCCTCTGTCATCGTAGCATCACAGAAACACAAATATAACAACAATGATAAAGAACAAAATGAGAAATTACATGATAGAGTACATGTTATTGCGACCGGAGGTCGCACTTACTACAGAAAGCTGCTCGAGGTGTCCGTCTGTCCGTCACACACGTCACACGTCACACGTCACACTTTTGCCCTGCTCATATCTACGCAACCGTTGCCCCGATCCATGCCAGATTTTGCACACACACTCCTTACCTGCCAAACTACAACCTCCAAGGACCCCCGGAGCTCCAGGGACCCCCAGCTCCCTGGGGGTCCCCACCCCTCATTTCTCACATGGCCCTCTTCTAGCGCCACCTACAGGCCGATTTTTAAAACACATTTTTGGCCACTGCTCCTACAGTTTTGGCCCTCAAATCACGAAAATCACTACACAGTATGTCTACACTCATCTCATCAACATGGATCAGGAAGTTTTTGGAAGAAAAAATGTTTGCCCTATTTGTGGAGATAAGTGACCTACGGTCGCTTATCTCCCGATTAGGGAGTCTTACTGGTGTACAGTAGCAGCCAATAGAGGGCAGTGTGGCAGTGTTTTTCTTTCCAGCATGTTGAATGCTGTGTGTCAATCTAACCTGTTTACCAGTGGCGTAAAGTAACTAAGTACATTTACTCAAGTACTGTAACTTAAGTACAATTTAGTGGTATTTGTACTTTACTGGAGTATTTTCAATTTCCAATACTTTTACTTCTACTCCGTTGCTTCTGGGAATAAAAGAGTGAGAGTAATTATGGAGTAGCCTACTCCGCTCAGCTGTTAGAATGACAGCTTTAGTTGAGTTAGAATTAGCACATGTATTGTGAAAACCTGCTGACTATAAGACCTTCAATGAGTTTGAACAGAAGGCCAACACATATATTTGGCCATCTACACATTTCTACCACCATAATATATACATTGAGGCCTTACCAGCCAGCCAGACACGCTCATACACAGTACATTGCACTAGAACAGTCCAATGTGACAGGTCGCTTGGCCCATCATTGTGGTATGTTATCCTCATTATTTATCTATAAGGCAGTCAGTCAGTCTAGTCAGTCATACCAGTAAGATTGGGGTGGTCATTTGGTCGTTTGACTCATTTTTGCAGTTTTGGCGCCGGCGTCAGGGGGTCCCTGGGGGTCCCTGGAGCTCCGGGGGTCCCTGGAGGGGTGGAGGTTGTAGATTGGCAGGCAAGGAGTGTGTCTGCAAAGTTTGGCATGGATAGGGGCAACGGTGGCAGAGATATGAGTAGGGTAAAAGTGTGACGTGACGTGACGTGACGTGACAGACGGACGGACGGACGGACGGAGGGACTGACAGCCGGTGGAGGTTTTGATAGTAACTGCGACCTAGTGGTCGCAATCAAGTTCTCCTCAAAACTTTGGCACCTTTCTACTACATACTTACACCGAAAATCGATATTCAAACATCAATGTGTTCAGCTTACTGTGGCGAGTATGCTATTACTTTTCAAAGTAATCAGCCAAATGGTGGCGTAGGAAGCCTTTGAAAGTGCAAACTTTGAACAGGTATAGCTCATGCTCTGTTTGACGTACAGCCATGAAACCTGGACACACTTATGCGTCTCCTCATGACGAACAACTTTGACACTCTGACTTTTGACCTTTGACCTTTAGATCTCCCACCATTTTCAATTATATGAAAAACAGTAAAAATCAATCTCTTCCTGGGATTTTTGCGTTAAGCGCACAAAACCTTTTTTCACATGAAATTTGGACCGATATCTAAAGATCTGTCTGATCGGATTCTTTTGAAATTGAAACATTCTTTTTTTAATAATTCAATGAATATTGCAGTTTTATGCAAATTATTCTTCTGCCTTTAAAACATTCATGCAAAGTCACATTTTCATTTTCATGATGAAATTGTTTCAAAGGAACAATATTTTCTAGTTAATGGACAGTGTTGTGCCTGAATGCATTCAATAAACGATCGTTCATAAACTTGTTCATAATTTGTACCCCAGAGGGGTCCCCAAATTATGTTGGGGGGTCCCCAGATGATTAACTTAATGTGCAACATTGTTTTCTCTCTCAACAGTAAACAAACCAACATGAAGTAAAGTGACAATTTAAGACCTTTAAAATTACAAATTATTGTCAAATATTAGAGGCAGAAATTGTGAAAATAGCAGATCTACAAGCTCACAATGCCTTGTGTTGCGAGGCGTTGTGAGCTTGTAGATCGGCTATTTCCACAATAGAAACATGTTATACAAAATGTAAGGCCTCAACTCTTAGTGCTCGTCAGGGTGGGGGGGGGGGGGGGGGTCCCCATATGAGTCTGCATACAGAGACAGGAGAACTGGTTGATAAGATGATAACTAGTCCTACCCGTTCAAAGATGTGTGCTTCAAATTATGTGCAGAGTGTAGGTGATGGAATTGTTGGAGAACCCAGCAAAATGTAAAAAGCATCAATTTAATACAATAATAAAAACAATATAACATGAAAATGTGTTGAAAGTACACACACACACACACACACACACACACACACACACACACACACACACACACACACACACACACACACATGCAGAATAGATATGCCTCATGCTAGATGAGGAATAGATACACCATAAAAAAGCTAATATACAGTATACGATTTGTGAAAGTGACAAACAGACTTTGCAGTTATGTCAGGTCTGTTCATATGCTAATGGTGATGCGGATTCAGATCAATATTGGTCCAGCCACCGAGGAGAAACGTTGTGACAGACACTCAGACAGACACTCAGACACTAAGACAGACAGACAGACAGACAGACAGACAGACAGACAGACAGACAGACAGACAGACATTAATTATATGTTTGATATTTGCAGCTTTATCACCCCTGAAACCCAATCATCTTCATCGGTATGTGTTTTCACTGCATTGCGTGAGAGCAAACACAACGGCACTCATGCCTCCAGGCTCATTTCATAGCACCTCTATGACTATGACGCACACGCACGCACGCACGCACACACACACACACACACACACACACACACACACACACACACACACACACACACACACACACACACACACACACACACACACACACACACACACACACACACACACACACACACACACACACACATGCTATTCCTTCAGAATGACTTTAGGGGCTGTTATTGACATGCATTATTAAGCCACATTTCTTACTTAAGTAAAAAGTCCAAATTTGCTTGAGTAAACGTTCAAAAGTATCGGTATCAAAATATACTTAAAGTCCAAAAGTCGAAAGTACTCATTATGCAGAATGTCTCATTTCACAGGTTTTCAAATGTATAAAATGTATAAAAAATCATTTGAAAATCTTTTGAAAATAGCAGATCTACAGGCGTCACACATTGTGATCTTGTAAATCGTCTATTCTCAAATAGCTGAAATGTATATTTTGTAATAATATTAAATACAAATAAGCTAAAGGAGCTATAGTCAACTTTTTCTTGAAAAACGGATGCTAAAATAAAAATAATGTTTCGAAAATATTTTATGAAAAGAATATGCTTCACATTAGTGTTTCTATTCAAAAATGACCACAAAAAGCGTAAAATAATGATAAAATAATCATTTTGGCCATTGTCAGACCGACACTTTGTTTACATTCTAGTCTATAGACTAGGATGTAAATAAAGTGTCGGCCCTACAATGAAAAAGTTGACCATAGCTCCTTTAACTAAAGTGGTCAAATAAATGTAGTGGTGTAAAAGTAAAAGTATAACAAATTGGGAAAAGTAAAGTAAAATTGTACAGTAGGCTACTTTACAGCACTGCTCTCTGCTCTCAGTACAACTTCCCTCCCTCCAGTGTGTCGGTTTGAAACCTACGCCCACCTCACACCCCTCATGAACCAATCAGCTGAGAGTATGTCACAACAGAGGACACACCTTCCTGCTAAATACCACTGACAGTGGAGGAGAGACACTTGTTGCATTTCAGGCACTATGGCATCAGGATCAAAATGGGTTGCAGAGTTAAAACAAGCAGTGGCTGACAGTCCTGTGTTATCAAACGTGTCTCTCAGCGTCGTCATGTTGGGACTAGAGAGGGTGGTTTTATTGAAATAACCACACCTGGTTACAGATGGACTGCTTTTGTGCATGTGCAACCTGCATGCATAGTGTGTCTGTCAATTAATTTGACACAAACACCAACATCTCATTTCAAGCCGTCTTCGTCGATAAGTAGGCCTACACCTTGCATGCATTTTAATAAGTACACCTTGCATGTTGATACCTCGATATCGATACATTTTAATAAGTACACCTTGCATGCTGATACCTCGATATCGATACATTTTAATAAGTACACCTTGCATGTTGATACCTCGATATCGATACATTTTAATAAGTACACCTTGCATACATTTTAATAAGTACACCTTGCATGCTGATACCTCGATATCGATACATATTGGATATATTGCCCAGCCTTAGAAGTTACTTGTTTATATGTTTGTTCTCTCTCTCTCTCTCTCTCTCTCTCTCTCTCTCTCTCTCTCTCTCTCTCTCTCTCTCTCTCTCTCTCTCTCTCTCTCTATATATATATATATATATATTATATTTAAATATATATTATATTTATATATATATATATAAACATGTTTTCAGATTTAACACCAGTAGCCTACAAATAATCATGTTTTTAATACAAATATTAACATGTACAGGTATGTTACAAGCGTCACATGGTGAAAACAGCTGATATACAAGCTCACACACTGTCACGATGCAAGGCATTATGAGCTTGGCTATTACCAACACAGTTTTTAACCTTTTTAGCATGTACAGGCTTGTTATTTGACCCTGTGTTCTTGCTTTAGATAAAACATTCACAACATAATATGGGTTTGGTGTTTTTGTTAAGTGCTTAAGTTAGTGGATAATTAAGTTCTATAAATATTTGTTGTGCTTTTTTAAAAAAATTGTGTTTCACCCTTTATGCTCTAGAACAGAGTTTCCCAAGCAGAGGGTCGGGACCCATGTGTGGGTCACAGACCAAATGTTATGGTCACAACTCGAGTACAAATCCTATTATCTTTTCCTAAAACATTAAATAATAATTGCATACAAACTCACACAGAAACAAATAACTGGTCTGGAACAACTTGAGGTGTGCAATGTTCATAAATATTATTATTATATTATTATGTTTGTGTCATGTATTGTGTAAATAACAGTAGGCCTATACAGTATGTTCAACCCTACAGTCAGGCCATGCTTTGGGTCATCATCGGATGGCATCTGACACCCTCTAGTGTTCACATTTAACATTACATTCAATTATATCATGCCTATGTATCTGCTAGTTTTATCAGATTAATCATCACAATCAATGCCTATCCATACTTATTATCATTTTGATAAGTGTTTTATTGTTATGTAATAATTCATTTATTAGTGACTTCAAATGGCATCCCTGTTTTGGGAATGTGATGACAGGAAAACATTTTCAAACATTTCTCTCTTTGCCAACAAACACATAAGTAGAAAATAGTGGATCTACAAGCTCTCAACACGTGACTTGGCGACTCGTTTAGAGCTTGTAGATCAACTAGCCTATTTCCGTAGCAAATTGGGCGTACCGTATTTTTTTTTTCTTGAAATATTGAATAAATATATCATTCTATCCATGTTTCTTGTCCTTTGAGTCGAAAATATTTTCATGGCATCGATGCGACCTTGCTCCGTGTAACTAAGTTACTCAAGTACTGTACTTAGTCTTAGGTAGCCTATAATGTTGAGGTGTTTGTTCTTTTCTGGTGTATTTCCAATTTCTAATACTTTTACTTCTACTCCACTAGCCTACACTGTTTTGAAAACTTTAGTTAATTTGAGTTACTTTAGCGTTTGATTATTACAACACATACTAACTAATTAGGGTCGTGTTTGGTCTTCCTCCTTGGGCCCACCTTACCGATCATCATCACGAATGCGTGGGGTGGCTCAAAGTAGCTGACAGAGTACAGCATCTTGCAATGGGCCTGGTGTACAAGATACATTACACCTCCAAGATACCCATGTACCTGGCAAACTACTTCTTAAAGGTCAAGGATGTTCACGATCACAACACCAGAGGCAGCTCCACTAATCATCATCAACGTAGATTTAACACTAAACAAGGCTCTAACTCGTTCTCCTGCTATACCATCAACATGTGGAACGCCCTTCCACAAGCCTTAAAGGAGAGCAAATCCCTAGCCTCCTTCAAAATTGGTATGAAAAGTCACCTTCAGACAGCTGCTACCCGTGACTTGTAAATACACTAAGCTTTTCTGAACACAAATGTAAAAATGCACAACTCTAAGATCCAAAACATTTACTTTATTTTGGAATTTCAATCATTATTCAATTATCTTCTTTTATTTACAATACACAAAGATTTCCCGATAAGAATATCTTGTTATAAACTAGAATCAAGAATCAGATATTTCCAATATTATTTTTTTCCGAGAATATGTTATCTACAACTACTGTACAGTAGCTCCGGTAAATTGTCTAAAACTAAATCTTGCCACGTGGGAAATGTTGATATTCAGGGATGAGATGCCGTGGGCTCGGCGAACCCACACTTATTTTGTTGCACGCACAGGCGCCTCATATGCACACACCAATTAACAATAAAAACAGCGTGCGCGCATGACGTCATGAATTTAGAGGACCCACACTTCTAAAATCCATATCACACCACTGTTGATATTCAACATTAAACTGTACACAGAAGAATGAACATCAAATCTACTCATCTGAATGTCAATAAAGTAAAAGCACACACATAATTAAAAACTAGTTATCTTGGATTTTCAGAGATAAGGCCATATAATTCGCCATCGTATCAAACATTTCTTATCTTAATTAATCATGCTATGGTGACACGGAAAGTCATTTGTGGGACACAACCTTGATAGACTGTATTTAAGAATGGAGTCTTTCGCCATCGTTTCAATCTGACTCTCGAGTCTAACAGCAAAGTTAACAACTAGAAGAATATTGTTCCTTCGAAACAATTGTGAGCTCGCTTCAAGCCAGAAAACAATGGCTATAAAAGTACAAAATGTCAAGATCGCAGGCAGTGCTCTCTTTGACGTTACTGACACAATCGGACGTTGCATGCAAGATTTGAGGCATTTGGTTCCAAAATTGTGTTGTGCAAAAGTTGACCCGCTGGTGGCGCTATAACAGGCCAATGTGAGAAGGGTGGCATATTTGACCTAGTGGGAATGAGCTTGCAAGATTTCACGCACATCGCAGGCTGTGTTCATGATTTGAGGTGTTTTTGGCCACTTTATCGCTGCTTGCAGCTATATTTATTATTATTATTATTATTATTATTGTGTGAACTTCATAGGCATGTTAGATAAAGGTCCTTAGATTGTGTGTAGAATGTTTCATGCAAATTGCTAAAAAATCCTAGAATAAAAACAGGTTTAAGCGTTTCACAAACTGCTCAAAATGATATAGCGCCCCCCTTTGGCCAATTGGGGTAAGATTGGTTTTAGTGATATTTGGACTAACACTCTACATCTTTGCCAAATGCCATGAACATGTTACTTTGCATGTATGATTTAGAGGCAGAAGAATAAAACTGCAATATTCATTGAATTATTAAAAAAAGCATGTTTCAATTAAAAAAAAATCCATCTGACAGATCTTTAGATATTGGTCCAAAGTTCATGTAAAAAAAGTTTTGTGCAGGTGACGCGAAGATTCCAGAATAAAAAATGGCAGAAAATCTATCCTGACGCAAATAGGCGAGAGATGCGACATGACCCAAGAAATCCATTGAAAAAGGAATTTTCCGACCTACGGTTCAAGAGTTATAGGCCAAAACGTAAAGTGGGCTGTTATAGCGCCACCATGAGGCCGACTGATGTAATTATTTGTCATTTAATTCTTTAAATTATTATAAATCTCCTCTCCGAGTTTTGAAACTGTAGCCCATATGGTTTGCGAGAGAAAAATACTTGAATGTGAGTATTTGCATTTTCCCATTCAAGTCAATGGGGAAAATTAATTCACTAATAAATTAATATCAATTAAACGATACAACTTTTCTCTTAGCAAAAACTGTGGGCGGTGAAACGCGCCGAAATGAAGTTTATCTAGAAGAAGAAAGTTTCCCCAGGACTATCCACGGCTTTCCAACGCCCCATAGTGCATTGTGCAGATGCTGTACTGAGCTTCCGGTGTGTGATTTACAAGCTCACAACGGGTTGCATCTGCGACGCGACGTGAGCTTGTATGTCTGCTGTTAAACCGGAAGTTTGGTCCAGATAGTCTCCAGTAAACTCCCGCGAATGCCACCTATAGCGTATAGATCTAAAACAGATATGTTCTCAGATTACTAATAGCCTATAGACCCTGGTTTTCTATACTTTCACAAATATAATATCGTTTTACATTTTATACATTATGCATAATGAGTACTTTGACTTTTGGTACTTAATGTAGGCTAAAGGCCCTCTTACATCTAACAACTTTGAAAAGATTTTGGACAGATTTGTAAAGATTTCTAAAAGACTACCCTCTCATACTATAAGATTTGAAAAAGACTTTCCAAAGACTTAATGATGATTTTTAAAAGATTGCAGTTGTTAGATGTGAGATGCCTCTAAAGATTTTGAGACTGGTTCAAGATTCCCTTTTATTTGCTGAAATCTGTCTGAAATAGGCCTAGTATAGCCATTGTGTTCCTATTCCTCTGACTAGCCCCCACCACCACACGCACACGCACACGCACACGCACACACACACACACACACACACACACACACACACACACACACACACACACACACAGTGGTGTAATAAGTACATTTACTTAAGTACAATTGAGGTATTTCAGTACTTTTACTCCTACTCCTCTACAGCAGAGGAAAATATACTTTAGCCCTACAAGTTACTTTACAGATATAAATTATATTATTATAAAATAATTAATCACTTTAGCCCTATTTTGGCTAATGAAAATAGCCGATCTACAAGCTAACAACGTGTCACATCGCAGTATACAGTATTGATACTTTTACTTAAGTAAAACATGCGAGTACTTTTTCCATCACTGCATGCGCATTGCACACACAACGAGCTCCGCCCTCCTCCATCTCCTCTCCTCTCAGCTGCCGGCGCAGATTATTCCTATCAACATTTTTATCAACTTCGAATGTTTGGAATAATGAACTATTATGATACAAGGTGAAATAAAGGGCTGTCACAGACGCACTAACAGCTACTAGTAGCGACCACGCTGGCAGCTCAGCATTTGGGGAATGAATGGCGTTTGGCTCACTATAGCGTTTTGTTTTGGTTGTTACGTCATTGTACTCGACATTCAGTCAGACTCAGCCCCGATTTGTGAAAATATCAAACCAGTTTAATATTCTCGTAACAGAATCTGGGTCTCAAGTTGGGGTAACAATCGAGTCGGACCACTACCTCACATTTAACGATTAAGTAACGACCGAATCACCAGAGTGCGCAGCGACTTGTCTCGATTTTATTACGACTGAGAAATCTTTTCAAAGTTGTTAGGTGTAAGGCTAGCTTTAGGCTATTTTCTGGTGCCAAAACGTTTACCAGAGTAAATTTTGATTACAGGACTTTTACTTGGAACAGAGTGTGTGCGCGCGCGTGTTAGCTTTGTCAGCCCGTAGGTGAAACGTGCCATGCTAATAAATCACTTTATCACCTTTCAGGCCATGTGCCCCCACCCCATATTTGACCAGTTTTTAATAGTATAGTTTGTTTATTACTTTCATGCAGTAATCTTTTAAGTATTAAACAGGTCACAGTCAACTGGCGGCCCCACAAAAGCATTTGGGGGTCCCAACCCACAAGTTGGGAACCACTGGTCAAGGATACATCCCAAATAGGTAACCTCTTCTTTACTACAGGTTATCAGATGTCATCTACTCTTGACCTTGGAAACATAGTGTGCCATAAGGATTGCATATGTTATATTGTATTAAAATAAAGATCTTGGATACAACTGCATTGTATTAATTTAAACAAAGTTACATAGTGCAGCTTTAATGTGCTTAGTAACTTTCCATCACCAATACATTTCCTGATAAGACATAATGGGGAATTCACTTCATCCTCCCTGCAGGTTAGTTGTCAGGTGACAGCTCTGTCTCCGCTTATAAAGCTTATAAAAGGCGTCTCCCATTCCATGCTGTGTCAGTGTGAGCAGAGCTACCCAACAGCTGCAGAGAGAACTCACACAACCTCACCATGACACAGACCCACACCCTGATCCTCTTCACCTGGACACTTCTGCAGGCTCTCGGCGCCTGCGACACCGCCGACACCTGTGTCCGGCCGATTGACAACGCAGAAAACATCAGATCTCTCCAGGCTGCAGTGAAGGGTATTGTTTGTTTGTTAGTTTTAATGATAACGGTAGATCATGTTGTGCTTTCTGTGCAGTGGGGCTTTAACACAAAGCTTTCAGTGAAGCATTTTTACTGAATATGTCTTAATGTGTCCACAGATCTCACGTCACAATTTCGAGATCTCACATCTAAAGTGACGACACAGCAGCAAGACCTGGAAAACCTCGAGACTAATGTGACAACACAGCAGAGAGAAACTGAAGCACAACTGATCACCTTCAACAGAGACCTGGGAAACCTCAAGAGTGATGGTAAGTTAAGACTGATTGCTTGATACAAATAATAAAAAAAAAATAGCAGAAAATGCTCCTTGGAGCCAGGCCAGGTAGTAGAGGTCAATCTTAGCCAATCAGGATGAAATGTGAAAAATCGGACGGGTCTGTCTTGGTGACTTGACCATATAGATAGTGTGTGCTGATTTGCAGTGGTTTAAAGTAACTAAGTAAATGTACTTAAGTAATGTAATTAAGTACAATTTTGAGTACTTTGAGTATTTTCAATGTCCAATACTTTTACTTCTATTCCACTACATCTCAGATCCAAATATTGTACGTTTACCCCAAACATTAATTTGATAATGGAGGGGTTGTTTTTTATTGAGGGGTGTTACTGGAGGAAATGTATAAGCCCTTTTATAAAATGCCATGACCCTCCCTCTCAATTGGGGGAAAAATCAGTGACCCTCCCCAAGCATTAAAATAAAAATGAATGACCCTCCCCTACAACATGACATTTACCACAGTAAAATGATGCCTAAAACCTAAACTTAGTTATAGAACAGAGAAGCAAGTTCTGGGTGGGCACTGCGAAATTTATTTTCTTTCTTTTTTTACTGTAAATAATTAGGATTTTTTTAGGGTTAAACACGGGTGCGGGCGGCAGCAGCAATGAACAATAATGAATATGCTATAATGCATTGAGATCCCAGCTGCACTTCATCCCAAAAACACATTTCCAAATATAAACTAACACACCCTCCAAACTAAAGTAACACACAGTGAGTAGCCTACTGCTTCTAGTGTAAAAGTCAACGTGGACATCACAAAAAAAGGTGAGAAGTTCTCACAGGTTGAGAACAGGTTATTTGACATCTAGGTTACAGATAAAATAGTTGACACATGTGCACAACACAAAGAAGGCTTGTAACAGCTGCCATTCATTTTGTGCTGTTGATTGCCTGTGTTCAAATCTGGGTCAAATGTGCATTTTCAATGAGCGATCGTTAACCTAATGTTAATTTTTTTTAGCACCATTTCACTTTTTACTTTAGGGAGGGGGTTACAGTTCTGACAACCATTGTTGCTATCTTACATAGCTCTCCATTGTTTCAGGAAGATACATTGTGTATAAACACAGCCACTTCAGTTCATTCACTAACTGCAGTGACTGTGGGGCATTTCTTGGTATTGGCACCCAGGGCTTGTCATTAAATGAAGCAGAAGGCTGTTGACAATGGTTGCATAAGTGCCTGTACCTCTGGAGCCATTGTTTGCTTTTGAAAAATTGCATGACCCTCCCTTGAATTCAACGTGAAATCAGCAGACCCTCCCTAGGACTGAAATTAAAATAGCATGACCCTCCCCTATTTTCCTCCAGGGGGTGCTGTTCATAAAAAACCATTGCTCCCTAACTTTGCAGATTTGTATTATTACCGAACAGACATCAACCACTTCAACTATATATACCTTAGATCTGATATTTTCAAATATTTATACATTTGAAAACTTGTGAAAAGCAGTGGCGGCTGGTGATTTTCCCTCCAGGGGAGCGCTATAAAATATGATCCGTCCACGGGCATGAAGGGGTTAATGTCTACCAGCACGCAGCATTAGGAACTGCGATAGAGGTGGGACCCATATCTTTTCTGAACCGTGGTCTCGCACCTGGTCTCGTAGGTGTTGAGCGATGTTCGCGACCCCCCCAAACATTGAATCACCATTGCACCACTGATGGCTATGGCTCACTTCAAATAAGCCATAAATCCCACCTCTAAACTGTGAGTGAGAGCAGACTCCTGGTGCTACAGTACATCAGTGGCGGCTGGTGATTTTCCCTCCAGGGGGAGCACTATAAAATAAAAAATAAAATAATGAATAAACACCACTGTGCCCTTTGCATAAGGAAGTTTTTAACGTCTTGTGATTGAATCAAATGAGTCTCTTAAATTGGTTAATGAAGATGCAACTTAACAAATATTCTCCTAGACTTTGACACAGTTCCTTATAAGCTTCACGCTGTCACCTTTAACTCTTCACTTTAGTGACTGACCTTTAAAACGTCTTTTTCTTGGTGAACTGGTGTCCTTGTGAGTTGTGGTTAAACTTAAACAATGAGGAGCCAAATGAGTCTTTTGAACGGCTATTTTAAGTGAGCCAGATCCATGGTTCTGGCTCACTTCAAATAAGCCATAAATCCCACCTCTAAACTGCGAGTGAGAGCAGACTCCTGCTGCTACAGTTGTAGCCGTGCGCTCCAAACCTGCGCTCCTCGACCTTCTGCTATTGAAGAGGACTGCTTCGCTTCCGCGCCCGAGTATTTCCCGGTGAACCTAAGCGCAAAGGTGGGGGCCGAATGGGCAAGGAGGGTTGCGAGCTTATGAGAAACAACTAAAGACCTTAAAACCTGGCGAAAACAGTTGCGTGCATTAGCGCAAGATGACGATAAAGGAAACCGTTAAATGAAGATAACATTAAATTAACTTCTGAAAAGCCTACACCATATAGACATATTAAAACATGGCAAAAACAGTTACGTGCATTAGCGCAAGATTAGATGAGGATAAAGGAAATCATTAAATGGAAAACATTAAATTAACTTCTGAAAAGGCTTCGAGCCTACACTATAGCCTACTAATAACTGGTGAACCGCGATCTTGCCACACGTGAATAATTGTGGTTGTAAAGAACAACACAGACAATATAAATCTGTAGTATAGTTGTGGGAAGAAAAGGATATCATCGGCCGAAATAACTTTTAAATATCTTGCAATTGGCGATGAGTCTCTTACTAAATCGGCAAGAGTGCCTCTCATTCTCAATACATAAAGGCTAAGCTATATAACCTCTCCATCATCAGCAATAGTCAGTGGTGTGTGTTCCCCACACTCCCAAGCCCCCACCGTTGCGCTTAGGTTCACCGGGAAATACTCTGTCGCCGCATGTACACATTAAAGCGACACTGAATGGATAAAGATCTTTGCGCGCACAGAACGTTACTGATAGGAGACAAGCTTGTCACAGTAAGTCATCAGTAGGCTAACGTTCTACAACGTAGGACATTTTCACCAACAAATTGAGCGCACTCGTGCACCACCCCCAGAGGAATAAACACCTATGGACCGGCTTCAGCTGGGGGACATTCTGCACAATGAGTACTTTCTGCTTTTGGTATTTAAGTACATTTTGATACTAATTCTTTTGTACTTTTACTCAAGTAAATTCTGAATATCTCACTTTTACTTGTAACAGAGTATTTCTACATTGCAGTATTGATACTTAAGTAGAACATTTGAGTACTTTTTCCACCACTGCTGATTTGGACAGAACCTGTAGTGT
>NC_137814.1:2947945-2985743 GCF_963921795.1 Nannobrachium achirus
GAGAGAACATGATTAATATAAAACCTAACATAAATGTATTTATTGTTTACAACAGAGTTGTCATGCTCTTACCATAGAGTATATAAATATATATAATATTAGAGTTGTCATGCTCCTACCATAGAGTATATAAATACATATATATAATATTAGAGTTGTCATGCTCCAACCATAGAGTATATAAATACATATATATAATATTAGAGTTGTCATGCTCCAACCATAGAGTATATAAATACATATATATAATATTAGAGTTGTCATGCTCCAACCATAGAGTATATAAATACATATATATAATATTAGAGTTGTCATGCTCCAACATGCAGCATGGAACTCACTTCCTCTGCTGAGTCAAACTACGGTGTGCACAAAGGGACACTGCATGCAGCTGCACTGTTCGTCCACCAGGTGGCGATATAATTATACTGTACAATACATTGAAAGGCAAGCGCATCGATTTAGTAGAAATTAATTTAGGGATATTTCCAACTCTGTTGCACTTACAAAAACGATTTCTTTTTTTAAACATTACATTTTCCTCTCCACATCATCTGAAAGTATAAATTAATTCAGGCCTTACAGGGTTAAAGTCTATATTTTAATATTCTATTAAAATCGTAATGTTTTGCTAATTATTTTGGGGCAAAGAGCAGCGTTCAGAAATATAAGGTAAATGACTAACTCTTGCCTGTGGAGGGCAGTGTTGTGCTTTTCAAACTAGATAATGGTGTTCCTGAAGAAACAACCCTGGGTCTTCTGCTGTGTGTTCGACTCCTAGACCAAAGGGACGGTCCCATTTAAACTCTGCTGTGTGTTCGACCCCTAGACCAAAGGGACGATCCCATTTAAACTCTGCTGTGTGTTCGACCCCTAGACCAAAGGGACATCCCATTTAAAAAAGATGCTCTTCATGCAGTACTCCTTGTCAACCAGCAGATGTCCCACCTGACTGCAGCGTACATCAGTAGTTATCTAACTTATTCATGTCAGACAAGGACCCCCAAATTGACACTTATCAGCTCGCAGACCACCATTTGAAAAGATACACCAGGGACCCCCATGAAGAGAAGATTTCTACAGCTCCAGCAGTGATTCTCAACCATTTTAATTCCAATGACCCCCAGTTTGACTTTCATTAGGCTACTGATCCCCATTTAATGGCATTTCTATCTTTGGTACACCGCTTTTTTTTTTTTTTTTTTTTTTTTTTATAAAAGTATAAAATAATGGTTAAAGTGACACATGCTTTTTTGGGACTCCTTCCCAAGCCCCTTGTCCTTGTCCGTGGCATGTTTTAGATTTTCTGTTTTACACACCATTATAACGTTCTGATTTTGATCATAAATACCCAATTGACCCAGGTTATCTTCAGAATGTGTATGACACTGCTCTAGTGTCTAGCACTAGTGGCTCTCACATGTTTTATTAGCAAGGTCCTCCATAACTCTGAGAGTGTAATGGAACCATGTGCACCCTCTCAGAGTTACAGCCCTGTTATGGTCATTCAGGGCGCAGCTCTCATGGGTTTCTGATAATATTATTGTCATTTGCCTGTGACATAAATGTCCACAACAAGTTAGCATGGCGACGGCCCCTGCACCAACCTGCTCATCAGGAGCAGTTAGGGGTTCAGAGTCTTGATAATTAACACCAACCTGCTCATCAGGAGCAGTTAGGGGTTCAGAGTCTTGATAATTAACACCAACCTGCTCATCAGGAGCAGTTAGGGGTTCAGAGTCTTGATAATTAACACCAACCTGCTCATCAGGAGCAGTTAGGGGTTCAACCTGCTCATCAGGAGCAGTTAGGGGTTCAGAGTCTTGCTCAAGGACTCTTCGGCACTACAGTACAGTAACTCTGGGGGAGCCCGGGATCGACCCGGGAACCAAGCGTCCGCTCTACCTCCTGATCCACTGCCGCCCCAGGGTATAAGGTGGGTTCCCCTTTCATGTTTCACTTCATTTCCCCTTCATTAGGTCTCACCTCGGCTGCAGAACTGAACTGGAAGCACACATGACACCTTAATGTGTCAAAACAGGGAAGTCAATAACAGTAAACTCATTTAGTTTGGTTCCCTTTTATCCTGAAGCCAAATGTCACCTTTTACTCAAGTTACTGAGTTGTTGAATGCAGGCTTTTAAGGTTCTCAAACAGTGGGTCGGGACCCATTTGTGGGTCACAGACTGATTGTTATGGCTCACGACTCGAGTAAAAATGTTCTTTTCCTATATTTAAAAATATATATTTATTTAAAAAGATTTTTATTACATTTTTTATACGATTCCTTTAAATAATTGTATACATTTTAAAACAAACAAACGAACTAACTGTAATGTCCGTGACAGGACATTACTCAAACAAATCTAAGACATTCCATGAATAATAATTTTGTATATTTTATACACCTCTAGAAGTAATATGAAAACAAAAGACTCTTGCACACCTACAGCGACAGGTGCTGTCGAGGAGAGACCAAACAATGGTCGGTGAACTGAATAAAAAACCAACATAAGGTTGGTTCAAACTAGGGGCAAAAGTTTGCCTGATGAAGGTTTAAATACCGAAACGTTGTATTTCCCTATTAAATCCCCCTTTTTTGCATTTGAAGACAGTGTGTGTGGAGTCTTTGCCTATTGTGATGTTTGGATAAAAATCTGTAGGATTTGGGGTTTTACAAAAATCGGCCTCCTGATGGCTCTATACTTTGATTGATTGAGTATTTATTAGAAGTTTGCTTAGGAAAAGGTACAGTTTCACCACAGCACAGTTCACCGGTACAAGGTCAACTAAAAGGATACGCTCAGGAAAGCACATGGCTTATTGTGGGCTCGCCTGAAAGGCGAGCACACTTTAGATATTGTCATTATTTATCTATCAGGCAGGCAGTCATATAAGTTCTCCTCAAAAACTTTGGCACCTTTCTACTCCTACATACTTACACCGAAAATCGATATATAAAACATCAATGTGTTCAGCTTACTGTGGGGACGTTTGCTGTTACTTTTTACAGCAATCGGCCAAAGGGTGGCGCTGTAGGAAGTCTTCAAAAGTGTAAACTTTGAACAGGTATAGGTCATGCTCTAGTTTGACGTACAGCCATGAAACCTGGACACACTTAGGCGTCTCCTCATGCCGAATCAACTTTGACACTCTGACTGTTGACCTCTGACCTTTAGATCTCCCGCCATTTTGAATCGTATGAAAAACTGTAAAAATCTATCTCCTTCTGGGATTTTCCTGTTGCCCGCAAAAAAAAATTTCACATGAACTTTGGACCAATACGGTCAAACTGATAAACCAGAAGTGAAACATTTTTTTTTATAGTCCAAATATCACTGAAACCAATCTTATTCCAATTGGCCAAAGGGGGGTGCTATATGAAGCGTTTGAAAATTCAAACTTCAAACGGGCATAAGTCATGACTTGTTTTTCGTTTGAAGACATGCAACTTGCTTACACGCGTGCTTTGACTCAAGCGGAAGACATCTGTGTCTTTAAGTAAGCTCCGCCCTTAGATTTTCCGCCATTTTGAGCAGTTTGTAAAGCCCTTAAACCCGCTTTTATTTTGGAATTTTCGCGTCAGGTGCACAAAACTTTTTTTTATATGAACTTTTGACCAATATCTAAAGATCTGTCACATCGGATAAAAAAAAATTGAAACATGCATTTTTTATAATTCAATGAATATTGCAGTTTTATGCAAATTATTCTTCTGCCTCTAAATCATACATGCAAAGTAACATGTTCATGGCATTTGGCAAAGATGTAGAGGGTTAGTCCAAATATCACTAAAACCAATCTTACCCCAATTGGCCAAAGGGGGGTGCTATATCATTGTGAAACGCTTAAACCCGTTTTTATTCTGGGATTTTTTTGCAATTTGCATGAAACATTCTACACACAATCTAAGGACCTTTATCTAACATGCCTATGAAGCGCACACTAAAAAATAATAAAATAATAATAATAATAAATATAGCTGCAAACAGCGATAAAGTGGCAAAAAACACCTCAAATCATGAACACAGCCTGCGATGTGCGTGAAATCTTGCAAGCACATTCCCACTAGGTCAAGGAACAGATGCCACCCTTCTCACATTGGCCTGTTATAGCGCCACCAGCGGGTCAACTTTTGCATCACACATTTCTGGAACAAAATGCCTCAAATCATGCATGCAGCGTCCGATTGCGTCAGTAACTTCAAAGAGAGCACTGCCTGCGATTGACATTTTGTACTTTTATAGCCATTGTTTTCTGGCTTGAAGCGAGCCCACAATTGTTTCGAAGGAACAATATTTTCTAGTTGTGGGCTCGCCTATAAGGCGAGCACACTTTAGATATTGTCATTATTGTGGGCTCGCCTGTAAGGCGAGCACACTTTAGATATTGTCATTATTTATCTATCAGTCAACAGTAGACGGGAACTTTGTCCGCTTTCAACTCCTACATACTTAGTGAGAAAATGAAAATAAAAACATCAATGTGTTCAGCTTACTGTGGCGACGCGTGCTATTACTTTTTACAGCAATCGGCCAAATGGTGGCGCTGCAGGAAGCCTTCGAAAGTGCGAACTTTGAACAGGTATAGCTCATGCTGTGTTATACATACAGCCATGAAACCTGTATACACTTATGCGTCTCCTCATGCCGAACAACTTTTACCCTCTAACTTTTGACCTCTGACCTTTAGGTCTCCCACAATTCGGAATTATATGAAAAACAGTAAAAATCTATCTCCTCCTGGGTTTTTTTCGTTACGCGCACGAAACTTTTTTCACATGAACTTTGGACCAATACGGTCAAACTGTCTGGTCGGATTTATTTTAAAGTGAAATATATATTTTTAATAATTCAATCAATATTGCGGTTTTATGCAAATTATTCTTCGGCCTCTAAATCATACATGCAAAGTTACACGTTCATGGCATTTGGCAAAGATGTGGAGGGTTAGTCAAAGTATCACTGAAACCAATTTTATTCCAATCGGCCAAAGGGGGGCGCTATACGAAGCGTTTGAAAATTCAAACTTCAAGCGGGCATAAGTCATGACTCATTTCGTTTGAAGACATGCAACTTGTTACACGCGTGCTTTGACTCGAGCGGAAGACATCTGTGTCATTGTTAAGTAAGCTCCGCCCTTCGGTTTTCCGCCATTTTGAGCAGTTTGTAAAACGCGTAAACCCGCTTTTATTCTGGAATTTTCGCTCCACGTGCACAAAACTTTTTTTACGTGAACTTTGGACCGATATCTAAAGATCTGTCAGATCGGATTTCTTTAAAATTGAAACATGCCTTTTTAAATAAATTCAATGAATATTGCAGTTTTATGCAAATTATTCTTCTGCCTCTAAATCATACATGCAAAGTAACATGTTCATGGCATTTGGCAAAGATGTAGAGTGTTAGTCCAAATATCACTAAAACCAATCTTACCCCAATTGGCCAAAGGGGGGCGCTATATCATTTTGAGCAGTTTGTGAAACGCTTAAACCCGTTAGGATTTTTATTTGCAATTTGCATGAAACATTCTACACACGATCTAAGGACCTTTATCTAATATGCCTATGAAGTGCACACACACAAAAAAAAATAATAATAATGAATATAGCTGCAAGCAGCGATAAAGTGGCCAAAGCCAAAAACACCTCAAATCATGAACACAGCCTGCAATGTGCGTGAAATCTTGCAAGCACATTCCCAATAGGTCAAGGAACAGATACCACCCTTCTTACATTGGCCTGTTATAGCGCCACCAGCGGGTCAACTTTTGCACAACACATTTTTGGAACAAAATGGACCAATCTTTGACGTCAGTAACGTCAAAGAGAGCACTGCCTGCGATCTTGACATTTTGTACTTTTATAGCCATCGTTTTCTGGCTTGAAGCGAGCCCACAATTGTTTCGAAGGAACAATATTTTTCTAGTTTAGTAAGTTCTCCTCAAAACTTCGGTTCCTTTCTACTCCTACATACTTAGTGAGAAAATGAAAATAAAAACATCAATGTGTTCAGTTTACTGTGGCGAAGTGTGCTATTACTTTTTACAGCAATCGGCCAAATGTTGGCGCTGTAGGAAGCCTTCGAAAGTGCGAACTTTGAACAGGTATAGCTCATGCTGTGTTATACATACAGCCATGAAACCTGTATACACTTATGCGTCTCCTCATGCCGAACAACTTTTACCTTCTAACTTTTGACCTCTGACCTTTAGGTCTCCCACAATTCGGAATTATATGAAAAACAGTAAAAATCTATCTCCTCCTGGGATTTTCGCGTCAAGTGCACAAAACTTTTTTCACATGAACTTTGGACCAATACGATCAAACTGTCTGGTCGGATTTCTTTTAAAGTGAAATATAATTTTTTAATAATTCAATCAATATTGCGGTTTTATGCAAATTATTCTTCGGCCTCTAAATCATACATGCAAAGTTACACGTTCATGGCATTTGGCAAAGATGTGGAGGGTTAGTCAAAGTATCACTGAAACCAATTTTATTCCAATCGGCCAAAGGGGGGCACTATACGAAGCGTTTGAAAATTCAAACTTCAAACGGGCATAAGTCATGACTCGTTTCGTTTGAAGACATGCAACTTGTTACACGCGTGCTTTGACTCAAGCGGAAGACATCTGTGTCGTTGTTAAGTAAGCTCCGCCCTTCGATTTTCCGCCATTTTGAGCAGTTTGTAAAACGCGTAAACCCGCTTTTATTCTGGAATTTTCGCTCCACGTGCACAAAACCTTTTTTACATGAACTTTGGACCGATATCTAAAGATCTGTCAGATCGGATTTCTTTAAAATTGAAACATGCTTTTTAAAATAAATTCAATGAATATTGCAGTTTTATGCAAATTATTCTTCTGCCTCTAAATCATACATGCAAAGTAACATGTTCATGGCATTTGGCAAAGATGTGTAGAGTGTTAGTCCAAATATCACTAAAACCAATCTTACCCCCAAAAAGGGGGGCGCTATATCATTTTGAGCAGTTTGTGAAACGTTTAAACCCGTTAGGATTTTTTTTTGCAATTTGCATGAAACATTCTACACACAATCTAAGGACCTTTATCTAATATGCCTATGAAGTGCACACACACAAAAAATTTAAAATAATAAATATAGCTGCAAGCAGCGATAAAGTGGCCAAAGCCAAAAACACCTCAAATCATGAACACAGCCTGCAATGTGCGTGAAATCTTGCAAGCACATTCCCAATAGGTCAAGGAGCAGATACCACCCTTCTTACATTGGCCTGTTATAGCGCCACCAGCGGGTCAACTTTTGCACAACACATTTTTGGAACAAAATGGACCAATCTTTGACGTCAGTAACGTCAAAGAGAGCACTGCCTGCGATCTTGACATTTTGTACATTTATAGCCATTGTTTTCTGGCTTGAAGCGAGCCCACAATTGTTTCGAAGGAACAATATTTTCTAGTTTATATACTAGTGCAAGTATCAAAAACTTCGGTTCCTTTCTACTCCTACATACTTAGTGAGAAAATGAAAATAAAAACATCAATGTGTTCAGTTTACAGTGGCGAAGTGTGCTATTATTTTTTATAGCAATCGGCCAAATGGTGGCGCTGTAGGAAGCCTTCGAAAGTGCGATCTTTGAACAGGTATAGCTCATGCTGTGTTATACATACAGCCATGAAACCTGTATACACTTATGCGTCTCCTCATGCCGAACAACTTTTACCCTCTAACTTTTGACCTCTGACCTTTAGGTCTCCCACAATTCGGAATAATATGAAAAACAGTAAAAATCTATCTCCTCCTGGGTTTTTTTCGTTACGCGCACGAAACTTTTTTCACATGAACTTTGGACCAAAGTGAAATATAATTTTTTAATAATTCAATCAATATTGCGGTTTTATGCAAATTATTCTTCGGCCTCTAAATCATACATGCAAAGTTACACGTTCATGGCATTTGGCAAAGATGTGGAGGGTTAGTCAAAGTATCACTGAAAATAATTTTATTCCAATCGGCCAAAGGGGGGCGCTATACGAAGCGTCTGAAAATTCAAACTTCAAACGGGCATAAGTCATGACTCGTTTCGTTTGAAGACATGCAACTTGTTACACGCGTGCTTTGACTCAAGCGGAAGACATCTGTGTCGTTGTTAAGTAAGCTCCGCCCTTCGATTTTCCGCCATTTTGAGCAGTTTGTAAAACGCGTAAACCCGCTTTTATTCTGGAATTTTCGCGTCACGTGCACAAAACTTTTTTTACGTGAACTTTGGACCGATATCTAAAGATCTGTCAGATCGGATTTCTTTAACATTGAAACATGCTTTTTTAAATAATTCAAACAATATTGCATTTTTATGCAAATTATTCTTCTGCCTCTAAAACATACATGCAAAGTCACATTTTCATGACAAAATAGTGTAGAGGGTTAGTTCAAATATCACTGAAACCAATCTTACCCCAAATGGCCAAAGGGGGGCGCTATATAATTTTGAGCAGTTTGTAAAACGCTTAAACCCGTTTTTATTCTAGGATTTTTTTTTTGCAATTTGCATGAAACATTCTACACGCAATCTAAGGACCTTTATCTAACATGCCTATGAAGTGCACACAAAAAAATTATAAAATAATAATAATAAATATAGCTGCAAGCAGCGATAAAGTGTCCAAAGCCAAAAACACCTCAAATCATGAACACAGCCTGGGATGTGCGTGAAATCTTGCAAGCACATTCCCAATAGGTCAAGGAACAGATACCAACCTTCTCACATTGGCCTGTTATAGCGCCACCAGCGGGTCAACTTTTGCACAACACATTTTTGGAACAAAATGGACCAATCTTTGACGTCAGTAACGTCAAAGAGAGCACTGCCTGCGATCTTGACATTTTGTGCTTTTATAGCCATTGTTTTCTGGCTTGAAGCGAGCCCACAATTGTTTCGAAGGAACAATATTTTTCTAGTTTATATACTAGTGCAAGTATCAAAAACTCCGGTTCCTTTCTACTCCTACATACTTAGTGAGAAAATGAAAATAAAAACATCAATGTGTTCAGTTTACAGTGGCGAAGTGTGCTATTATTTTTTATAGCAATCGGCCAAATGGTGGCGCTGTAGGAAGCCTTCGAAAGTGCGATCTTTGAACAGGTATAGCTCATGCTGTGTTATACATACAGCCATGAAACCTGTATACACTTATGCGTCTCCTCATGCCGAACAACTTTTACCCTCTAACTTTTGACCTCTGACCTTTAGGTCTCCCACAATTCGGAATAATATGAAAAACAGTAAAAATCTATCTCCTCCTGGGTTTTTTTCGTTACGCGCACAAAACTTTTTTCACATGAACTTTGGACCAATACGGTCAAACTGTCTGGTCGGATTTCTTTTAAAGTGAAATATCATTTTTTTAATAATTCAATCAATATTGCGGTTTTATGCAAATTATTCTTCGGCCTCTAAATCATACATGCAAAGTTACACGTTCATGGCATTTGGCAAAGATGTGGAGAGTTAGTCAAAGTATCACTGAAACCAATTTTATTCCAATCGGCCAAAGGGGGGCGCTATACGAAGCGTTTGAAAATTCAAACTTCAAACGGGCATAAGTCATGACTCGTTTTGTTTGAAGACATGCAACTTGTTACACGCGTGCTTTGACTCGAGCGGAAGACATCTGTGTGGTTGTTAAGTAAGCTCCGCCCTTCGATTTTCCGCCATTTCGAGCAGTTTGTAAAACGCGTAAACCCGCTTTTATTCTGGAATTTTCGCTCCACGTGCACAAAACTTTTTTTACGTGAACTTTGGACCGATATCTAAAGATCTGTCAGATCGGATTTCTTTAAAATTCAAACATGCTTTTTTAAATAAATTCAATGAATATTGCAGTTTTATGCAAATTATTCTTCTGCCTCTAAATCATACATGCAAAGTAACATGTTCATGGCATTTGGCAAAGATGTAGAGTGTTAGTCCAAATATCACTAAAACCAATCTTACCCCAATTGGCCAAAGGGGGGCGCTATATCATTTTGAGCAGTTTGTGAAACGCTTAAACCCGTTAGGATTTTTTTAGCAATTTGCATGAAACATTCTACACACAATCTAAGGACCTTTATCTAATATGCCTATGAAGTGCACACACACACACAAAATAAAATAATAATAATAAATATAGCTGCAAGCAGCGATAAAGTGGCCAAAGCCAAAAACACCTCAAATCATGAACACAGCCTGCAATGTGCGTGAAATCTTGCAAGCACATTCCCAATAGGTCAAGGAACAGATACCACCCTTCTTACATTGGCCTGTTATAGCGCCACCAGTGGGTCAACTTTTGCACAACACATTTTTGGAACAAAATGGACCAATCTTTGACGTCAGTAACGTCAAAGAGAGCACTGCCTGCGATCTTGATATTTTGTACTTTTATAGCCATTGTTTTCTGGCTTGAAGCGAGCCCACAATTGTTTCGAAGGAACAATATTTTTCTAGTTCTTTTTGGAGCTGTGTGGAACACAAGCTCCCTATACGTGGCCGTGTGTGTGGGTCTGTCTGTCTCCGTCCGTCCGTCCGTCCGTGTAGCCTAAACTTCGGCGCGTAACTAGTGCCGCACCATTTACGCCACTCGTGCAATATATACATCAAAATGTGCGGCTCGGCCGGGAATGGTGTTCTATTACCTTTCGTTCCGATCCGCCTTACCATGCCGACGTAATCGGCAAAAAATGACGCTTAATTGTCCCCATTGACTTATAATGGGACAATGCAAGAAATCACTTTCAAGTATTTTTCTCTCGTAAACCATAGGAGCTACAGTTTCAAACCTCAGAGAGGAGATTCATAATGATTTTAACAATGAATCGAAAAATAATTACATCACTCGGCCTCATGGTGGCGCTATAACGGCCCACTTTACGTTTTGCACCGTAACTCTTGAACCGTAGATCGGAAAATTAAAATTATTTTTTCCTTGGGTCAAGACGCATCTCCCCATATAGGCCATATAGGCCACGCCCATTTGCGCCAGGATAGATTTTCCGCCATCTTGAATTTTCTCCAAAACACACTTTTTGCTCCTTTTCCTACATATTTTCTTCAAATGTCACAAAAATCGGTAAACATGATCCTGGGTGACCAGAGAGGTGCTGTTGAGTCTAGCCTGCCCTGAGCATCAACTGCAATACACACACACACACACACACACACACACACACACACACACACACACACACACACACACACACACAGCTCCACTTCGAACAGAGGTTCGATTTTTTATTTATTTTTTACTGACCATATCTACTGCATAGTACTGTGTTCTATTTGTCTGTCATTCAATGTTATATGAGATACTTAAATGGTTTCCTATGGAAATACGCTTAGTCTTTTCTAGGATCTCCTTTTAGTAGACCTTGTACCAGTGAACTGTACTGTCATGAAACTGAACCTTTTTCTATGCAAACTTCTAATAAAGTCTTCAATCAATCAATCAATCAATCAATCAATCAATCAATCAATCAATCAATCAATCAATGGGTTCAACAAGAATGGACAGGTTGCAAAGACCGTTGGTATTCCCTGTGAGGGAGCCAAACAGAACAACTTCCAACTTGCCTCTTTTGTTGTTGTACAGGTTTGTGCAAAGCTTGGTGTCCTCAAGGCAGGTCATATGAGCCTGACTGCATACAGAGACAGGAGGACTGCTTGAATAGACGATATGATAAGTAGTACCAGTAAGACTCCCTAATCGGGAGATAAGCGACCGTCAGGTCGCAGCGTGAGATTAGGTCCAGAAATGTGCTGAAAAAATCGGCCTGATGGTGGCGCTATATGGGACAGATCCATGTTGATGAGATGAGTGTAGACATACTGTGTAGCGATTTGCGTGATTTTAGGGCACAAATTGTAGGAGCTGTGTCCGTAAATGTGTTTTGCAAGAACCGGCCTCATGGTGGCGCTAGAAGAGGGGCATGTGAGAAAAGAGGAGATCCATGTTGATGAGATGTGTGTAGACATCTCTTTGTCTGTGGCAGAGGGGACTGCCCCATAGGTGGAACTCCCATTGGGTAGAACAGCGTCGGCAGGTTAGATAATCACCCGCGAGCCTGACTGCATACAGAGACAGGAGGACTTGCGGATTAGATGATAATATTTGCAGCTTTTATCACCCCTGAAACCCAATCATCTTCATCGGTATGTGTTTTCACTGCATTGTGTGAGAGCAAACACAACGGCACTCATGCCTCCAGCAGGCTCATTTCATAGCTCCTCAATGAGTCACCTTTGGTAGAAAAAACAAGTGATATTTTACAATAAAATGTCTGTCATCATTCGCTTTGGGTTTCTCCCCACATCGGTGAACGGCCTAGATCTTGCATGGAATACAGTACGTACAGGCTACGTTTCCCCAAGGTAAACTAAGGTGATACCCCCCCCCACACACACACACACACACACACACACACACACACACACACACACACAGGCTATTCCTTCAGAATGACTTTGGGGCTGCTATTGACATGCATTACTAAGCCCTTTATATATGACAATAAATGCTAAGTTTGAAATCACAGCTGGGCCGGGCCAAGTAGGCCCATTCCATGCTTAAGGAGTGTAACTTAATAAGACCTATTATAACCTAGATCAACCTAAAAAGAAACAATTTGCTTGTGTACTTTTTGTATTTCTTTTCGGCATTTAACAAATCGATTTTTGTGTGAATTTTCATGTTGAAATATTGCCATGTATTGTTGTACTATAATATATTTTCTCATGGAATATGTTATATTGGGTCAAATATACCCGGTGCTAGTGATGGTGTGACAAAATGAAGTATCAGTGTTCTAGGGTTAAGATGATATTTTAACCATTTACACGCCCCACAAACATACAGTATAAGACCTTACTTTACTTTATTTTTCAAATAGAACAATGATACACTAAAAGCAAACAACATTCAAATGTTAATTATGGGATATTTGTGTTTTAATAATGGATTGCATTTTAGAACGTTTTTCCAAGCGCTTTACATTCATACACTGGGGGCTGAAGCGGTGAACAGTAGACTCCAAGAAAGCAACAGAGGAGGGGCCCACACATTTGATATTTTGATTAACTTATACATTTAATTTTGGTAAATTGTCGATGACCATGCAGCCCAGTTCCCCCCAGGGCCCCTGGCCCCGGCCCCACCGGTCCAATGTCTAGACTAGTACATAGGAGCCATGCACAGTAACTTCAATCACTTCAAAGTGTGCTATGATCAATACAAACCAATGACCAATACAAACCAATGATCAATACAAACCAATGATCAATACAAACCAATGACCAATACAAACCAATGACCAATACAAACCAATGATCAATACAAACCAATGATCAATACAAACCAATGACCAATACAAACCAATGATCAATACAAACCAATGATCAATACAAACCAAAGAATTGTACTCTCTGACGGTGGTAGAAAAAGTACTCACATATCTTACTTAAAGATGGGGTCCATGATTTTTTCCCCTCTAAAACATGATTATCTAGACTATTATGTTATACTAGGAGGAATATTTATTTTTTATTTTTTTTCAAAAAAGTGTACAGAAAGAGTTACATTTGGGTTTTTATGTGGCCACACCCCCAATTCATTAAGTATGCATGTATGTCGTGGTGGGTGGTGACCCAGCTGAAGTTAGCCAGAAAATGTATACAGGGCTGAATGTATGTTTTGTAATAATAATAATACAAATAAGTAAACTAAAGTGGTCAAATAAATGTAGTGGTGTAAAAGTAAAAGAATAACAAATTGGGAAAAGTAAAGTCAAATTGTACAGTAGGCTACTTTACAGCACTGCTCTCTGCTCTCAGTACAACTTCCCTCCCTCCAGTGTGTCGGTTTGAAACCTACGCCCACCTCACACCCCTCATGAACCAATCAGCTGAGAGTATGTCACAACAGAGGACACACCTTCCTGCTAAATACCACTGACAGTGGAGGAGAGACACTTGTTGCATTTCAGGCACTATGGCATCAGGATCAAAATGGGTTGCAGAGTTAAAACAAGCAGTGGCTGACAGTCCTGTGTTATCAAACGTGTCTCTCAGCGTCGTCATGTTGGGACTAGAGAGGGTGGCGGATATGCACTTTGAGTGTCCATGTTATCCTTGGACCAACGTGCTGGTCTCAGGTTTCTTCGTCTTTCTTCCTGCCGTCATCGCCTTTTTCCTGATGCTGATGATCCAAGACTTCAAAGAGTGCAGCATGAATGACTGGAAGCGTTCGTGTTTAACGTTCTTCTCTGCTCTGATCCCCTCCTGTGTTTGGTTGTTTTTACTGCTCCTCGACGGCCGGTACTTTGCTTGTGCCATGACAACTTGGCGTGGTAGATATGTGACAATGAAAGATGCATTTCCACTGAGATGGTGTGAGCCAGATGGTGCTAGGTTGGGCAACACGTCAAAGGAGACGCTGAACGAACTGGACCGATGGACACATGACTTGTACTCTATTTCTCAGGTGAGTTCAATATTGTCCTAATACTGTAACTGTTTTAGAATCAGGGGATGAATGATCTCCATCCCATTAGAATAGACACTATTAAAATCCCTTATTGCAATGCTGATGCTGTTTGCCTAACTCGTCATTTCATTACGTTTTTCCTGATCATATTTACTTGTACAGTATTCTGAACAATACCACTGCTTAACTGTGTGTTTTGTGTTCCAGTACATTGCCATAATCCCTCTGATGATCGCCTGTGCAGCATTCTTTATATATATTATAAAGAAAATTGTCCGTTGCTGCCGCTGCTGGCAAGTAAATGAACCCTATCAAACCAGCGTCCCACTGAGCGAGATGGTAGGTACCTATTTTTACTGTTCATTTTAGGAGAACTGCATGGGCTCCATTCATGCAATTTGACATTTTAAAACAAATTAGTAATCATGAACAATGAGGTTTATTATTATCATTCAGTGTATTCACAACTCAACATGAAAACATTCAGTCTCATAAAACACATCATACTCTTATTGTTGATTGCGACCGTCAGGTCGCACTTACTATCAAAACCTCCACAAACTGTGCGTCAGTCTGTCTGTCACACCAACTGTGCGTCAGTCTGTCTGTCACACCTCACACGTCACACTATTGCCCTGCTCATATCTCCGCAACAGTTGCCCCGATCCATGCCAAATTTTGCACACACACTCCTTGCCTGCCAAACTACAACCTCCGGAGCTCCGGAGCTCCAGGGACCCCCAGTTCCCTGGGGGACCCCCAGATGTAAAAAATGACCAAATGTGCAAAAATGACCAAATGACCACCCAGTATGTCTACACTCATCTCATCAACATGGATCTGTCCCATATAGCGCCACCATCAGGCCGATTTTTTCAAACACATTTTTGGACACTGCTCCTACATATTTTGCCCTAAAATCACGCAAATCGGTACACAGTATGTCTACACTCATCTCATCAATATGGATGTCCCATATAGCGCCACCATCAGGCCGATTTTTTAAACCACATTTTTGGACACTGCTCCTACACATTTTGCCCTAAAATCACGCTGCGACCTGACGGTCGCTTATCTCCCGATTAGGGAGTCTTACTGGTTCCAACAATACATGACAGACACCTTCATTTCTACATGTTTTAAAGAGACAGATGAATAGAAAAAAGATTAAAATGTTATATATCCAGGTGTGTTAATGTGTCGACATTCATGCATTTGCTGTTAGTGTGTGTGTGTGTGTGTGTGTGTGTGTGTGTGTGTGTGTGTGTGTGTGTGTGTGTGTGTGTATTTATATATATAACAGTAAGACTCCCTAACCGTCAGATTTTAGGGCAAAATATGTAGGAGCAGTGTCCAAAAATGTGTTTGAAAAAATGGGCCTGATGGTGGCGCTATATGGGACAGATCCATGTTGATGACATGAGTGTAGACATAGTGTGTACTGATTTGCGTGATTTTAGGGCAAAATTTGTAGGAGCAGTGTCCAAAAATGTGTTTTAAAAAATCAGCCAGAAGGTGGCGCTAAACGGGACATATCCATGTTGATGACATGAGTGTAGACATACTGTGTACCGATTTGTGTGATTTTAGGGAAAAATTTGTAGGAGCAGTGTCCAAAAATGTGTTTAAAAATATTGGCCTGAAGGTGGCGCTAAATGGGACAAATCCATGTTGATGACATGAGTGTAGACCTACAGTGTACCGATTTGCGTGATTTTAGGGCAAAAATTGTAGGAGCTGTGTCCATAAATGTGTTTTGCAAGAATCGGCCTCATGGTGGCGCTAGAAGAGGGTCATGTGAGAATTGATGGGTGGAGATTGTGGTTTGGCAGCCAAGGAGCGTGTATGCAAAATTTGGCATGGATCGGGGCAACAGTTGCGGAGATATGAGCAGGGCAAAAGTGTGACGTGTGACAGACAGACTGACGGACGGACTGACTGACTGACAGAGCATGTGAGTGGAGCAGAGCGGGAACGAAAGCCGCTCCGCGCTTCAGAGGGCTCTTGTCCCGCTCGCTAAGAGCATGTGAGTGGAGCGGAGCGGGAACGAAAGCCGCTCCGCGCTTCAGAGGGCTCTTGTCCCGCTCGCTAAGAGCATGTGAGTGGAGCGGAGCGGGAACGAAAGCCGCTCCGCGCTTCAGAGGGCTCTTGTCCCGCTCGCTAAGAGCATGTGAGTGGAGCGGAGCGGGAACGAAAGCCGCTCCGCGCTTCAGAGGGCTCTTGCCCCGCTCGCTAAGAGCGTGTGAGTGGAGCAGAGCGGGAACGAAAGCCGCTCCGCGCTTCAGAGGGCTCTTGTCCCGCTCGCTAAGAGCATGTGAGTGGAGCGGAGCGGGAACGAAAGCCGCTCCGCGCTTCAGAGGGCTCTTGCCCCGCTCGATCGTCACTCTGGTCGGCCACCGCTCCATCGCTCACCTTGATTTGCGCATTTGTCGGAGCGAAGGAAAATCCTCGCTCCAAAGCCGCTCGAGACCCATTTGAAAAGTCGCTCGCTCACGCTTACGTTAAAACAGCCCGCTCCGCTATATCTATATCTATATATCTATCTATCTATCTATATATATCTATATATATCTATATATATCTATATATATCTATATATATATATATATGTTACAGCACGTTTGGGTAACTCAGTACGTTCATGGTAAGAGCGCTTGTTTTGTCGTTCACCACACACCAATCACCACCAGATGGCGACGACAGCCATTCACTAGTGCAGGCGCTGACGTCACTCGTTTGCGACTCTCTTTATTTATTTACTAGCCTAGCTCGGCAGTGTTTAGCCATTAGCTTACTATGCCTTACTCTAACCCTAACCCTAACCCTAACCCTAACCCTAACCTCCGTGGGGTGAGGCGCTATCATTCCTGCCGACGCGACGTTGTTGTGGCTCAAAACGACCGCTTGTTCCGCCCCGTGCCGCACGACGAGTGCTCCGTTTCTCGATCGTACTGTTTCTCTATCAAACCGTGACATATATATATATATATATATATATATATATATATACTGTATATGTGGCGGAGAGAGTCGCAGCCCCAGCCTGAAGCCTCAAAAGTCTAGTATCTGCCCTCGTTCCATAGGGATATCCCTTTGGAGTAATGGTTAAGATATTGGACTTTCACGTGGGAGACCTGGGTTCGAAGCCGGGTGGGGAGGTTCGGATCGCCTCCGTTACATTGGTGCTGTGACCCGGATCCGGGCTTCCCCGTAGGAGGAGGTCAAAGGGGGGTGAGTGTGGCGGAGAGAGTCGCAGCCCCAGCCTGAAGCCTCAAAAGTCTAGTATCTTGTTCCATAGGGATATCCCTTTGGAGTAATGGTTAAGATATTGTACTTTCACGTGGGAGACCCGGGTTCGAAGCCGGGTGGGGAGGTTCGCATCGCCTCCGTTACATCTATATATATATAGATGTAGATATATAAATAGATAGATATTGATTTAACTGTTTTTTCCCTTCTTTTTTGTACAGGAGGAGAGGAAGGACATAAACATCAACTTCGACGACTATGAATTAATTTTGCGCAAGAAAGGTTTGTTCTTCTATTTCAGGTTCAGGTTTATTAGTCAAATGCATATCCATACAGGTATAGACATACAATGAAATGCTTGTGCCAGGAGCACTCTCAGCCTTATTACACACAAAAAAAAACAAGACAACAACAGTTCACCCAGGACAACCCAAAAATTATTTAATGTATACAAGAAAGGTTTGTTCTTCTATTTAATGTATACAAGAAAGGTTTGTTCTTCTATTTAATATATACAAGAAAGGTATGTTCTTCTATTTAATGTATACAAGAAAGGTATGTTCTTCTATTTAATGTATACAAGAAAGGTATGTTCTTCTATTTAATGTATACAAGAAAGGTTTGTTTTTCTATTTAATGTATACAAGAAAGGTATGTTCTTCTATTTAATGTATACAAGAAAGGTATGTTCTTCTATTTAATGTATACAAGAAAGGTTTGTTTTTCTATTTAATGTATACAAGAAAGGTATGTTCTTCTATTTAATGTATACAAGCCTGGACGTGGTGGGCAAGTCTGGCCCAAGATTAACAGGGCCGAATTTATGCAGTCCAGCCCTGGTTCTGTGATGGCATAAAATGTATGTAAACAGACATTATAAAAGGATAATGGGGACTCATGTCCCACTCACTCATGTGATTTATGAAAAACATATTGAAAGAACAGAAATTCTCCTAGGGTTGATACCCTCACAAAAACACATGCTGTAATCCTGGTCTCTATACTGCCTCCCTGGCCAGCCAGGGTGCCTGATGGAGGGGAAAGGAACTGGTTGGAATAATGTGTTCCTTCCACGCGCTATACGTCCAAACCGGGGAAACTCTCCCCTGTCAGGTGAAAAGAAGCAACTTGGACTACCTATGCAGGTTGGCAAAGGGAGTCATCAAGAACGATGATACACGAAAGAAAAAGAAGAAGCACCCAGGATTACATTAGATACTATAATTGGCACTGGGTGAAAAATGGGTTGCAAAATTGTGGTATAAAAAAAAGAGAAATTATATATTTTTGAGCGGTGGTAAACCGCTCCATAGAGTGGCTGTGTGTGTGTGTCTGTAGCCTTTTTCCTCAGCATTTTGCCATAGCAAAATGTGTGTACGTAGCATCATGTTTGTCTAGTGATGTCATATGTCGTATGTCTGTAGCCTTTTTCCTCCGCGTTTTGCCATAGCAAAACGTGTGTGTGTAGCATAGCCTGTACATCCTAGACCTAAATCCTAGTCTGAAGACGTGATGCAAGCACGACCACCGCTCACTTCACATTGGGTGTGATTTTTTTATTACAACCTTAGGTTGCTAGTTAGTATGAAAACCTCCAGCTCATGTCTGTCTGTCCGTCCGTCCGTCCGTCCGTCCGTCCGTCTGTCACACTTCATGCTCATCACAATGATGTTGCAAATGAATGGCCAAGACAGAATTAATTTGCACTGACCTGTTCTGACATCACAATGATGACTCCACCACCTCAGCGTTCTGAACTTACTAATTAGCATAATGTAAAGCAAAAGAGGACAAAATGTGCCACAGAGGCACACAAATCCAAGTCCAGGCACTCAGGTGGATTTATAAATAAAAGGCCTTTATTTGGACAACAGGCTGGAACATTAAAACACACCAAAAGATCATGCCCTGTTAGGGCAACCTCACTAATACAATCCATGTTATGTCCATATAAGGACATAATATTGATATCATCAATATTAAGCCCATATCTGGGAATGCCCATATGGACATATTGTGTCAGTCTTATTTGGTCTACAATGTTAGACTTCAGTCATCTCCATATTTGTGAAAATGTGTCCACATTTTGTCCAACTTAAACAACCAACCAGTTCTGTGCATTTCTGGTCAAAGTTGATCCCATGCCAAAGCGCCAGTGCTCACCCAGCAGTCTGCTGTCACCCAGGTAGATGTGTGCACGTGCCCATGCGCACGTGCCCATGCGCACATGCCCATGCGCACATGCCCATGTGCACGTGTCCATACGCACATGCCCCTGTGCGAGTTTGCTTCTCACCCTTAGGGTGTCTTACCGGTGTTTGCATATATTGTTGTTTATGTATTTATGTATCCAAATTAAAGGATTCTTCACCCACAAAATGACATCTTTTCCCTATCAATGACTCACTAGGGACCCCTGGAGGAGATGTAGAGGAGGAGCCACTGATGGGTGATGTGGAACAAGTGCTGCCCCCCTAGTAGTGCCACCTCACCAGATGGCAGCGCCAAGGTTGAAGTAAATATTCCTTTACTTCCAGTCAACAAGAAGTAGCCTACCGTACCATGTCGTTGATGCTTGATTTGGAATCTTTTATGAGTTCTGGGAGGGAGCGCTTGTTTCTATTGACCATGAAGGAGGCGCTCCGTCTCAGGCGACCTTGAGCCACGTGAGACACCGCCAAGCAAGAGCGGCAGCGAGCGAGTCGCCATGTCGAGCGTTTTCACCACCTCCGTGCAGTCCAAACGAACAAAACGAGTGCTCCGTAGCTCCAGTTCAGCCAATCAGACACGTCCGTGGGCGGGGTTTGCCCAGAACTCATACATGATTCCAAATAACTCATCGTCCACCAGATCTCCTCTTCTCAGTCCATCCCAGTGCCTTTTGCACCAGAATATTTCACAAACGATGCCTCCATTATTAGCATCGGCTACAACACAGTGGAAGTGGCCTGCTCCCACTTGGAGCCGGTCTGTTTACATTATGTAGCTATAGCTAGCTAGCCCGCTAACCTGTGCAATTTGGGAACAGGTGATAGAATATTGCGTCCAATCGAAGCACGTCTACTCAGACAGTCGATGCAGGAGGCCGCCAGTCGCTCAGTGTGAGAATAAACGCTCGCTTAGCGGCTCACCACTTGTTTGTGAAAATATTCTGGTGTTGAAGACACGCTGTTATCAGGCGTCATCAATATGTCCGTCCACCGCGGCAAATCTTTGATTTTATTATTATAATGTTCTTGTTTTGATCATGAGACTCGTTTACTGAATGTCAGGTTTTCTTCACAATATATATGACACTGGGAGTCCTCTAGCACAGTGGTTCTCAACCTGTGGGTCGGGACCCAGGGGGGTCCCCAGATGATTAACTTAAAGGAGTAGTTCACCCCCAAAATGACATTTTTTCCTATTGATTACTCAAACCATGGAGACTTCAGTTCAATAATATTTTTTTTGTATTTGCCGCATTCCTAAGACAAAACAATTGTCATGGTAAATTTACCCCCATTGATTCTAGATGGGGACCCAAATAAAAAGCCCTGGATGGGGACACAAATGCATTTGGGTCAGAATCAATGGGGGTAAGTTTACTTGACCCTTGACCCTAAATTTACCCCCATTGATTCTGACCCAAATGAATTTGGGTCCCCATCAAGGGCCTTATTTGGGTCCCCATCCAGAATCAATGGGGGTAAATTTACTATAATCTTTTTCTTTTCTTTTTTTTTCTTTTTTTTTTTTTACGTCTTGGTCTCCATGGGGTGACTAATCAATAGAAAACATTTTGGGGGTGAACTACTTTTAACCCTTAGATGCATAAGTGGGGTAAAAAATTGCTTCAAAATCTTTAAAAGTAAAATATTTTCATATTCCAGGTATTCCTCATAAAACATGTTTGTGACATGAGGCCATTTGCATTTTTATTTATTCTTTCATTAATTTTAAGAAATTGCAGTTTTTATATCACTACCCCACTCTTCCATGAGTGGGGTAAAAAATTATCTCAATTAAAATCAATGCGTTTTTGCAATAAACTACTTTGCTCTCACACATAACTCCCATATTTTTGCCTAGCAACGTGATTTCAACTTTAAAACGCTCACACGACTTGGGCCTTTTTTCCGCCAATAGGGACGAGCTGTAATTGTTGAAGCCCCGCCCCCTCTGTCTACTAAACACGTGCAGCAGCTGTCACACTTTGCTCTCACACTTTGCTCTCACACGTAGCTCTCGCATGCTTTTGCGTAACAACGTGATTTCAACTTTAAAACACTCACACGACTTGTCACTTTTTCCGGCCAATAGGGACAAGCTGTAATTATTGAAGCCCCGCCCCCCTGTCTTCCTATTGGCTGGGCTTTAAACATCCATAACTCCAGTTTGCAGCATGGTACCGTCTCGAAACTTGGTGTCTGGACTTAGACGGCCATAGGGATGAGCTGCAATTGTTGAAGCCCCGCCCCCTCTTTCCTCCTATTGGCGGGGCTTTAAACATCCATAACTCCAGTTTGCAGCATATGGTACCGTCTCGAAACTTGGTGTCTGGACTTAGATGGCCCATATGGATGAGCTAATTGTTGAAGCTCCGCCTCCTCTTACAAGTCTGTTGTTTCTGCCCGCCCTGACAGTCACTTCTCGTGTCTTACTGGTAATAGTAGTAGTAGTAGTAATCTATCTATAAATGCGAGAAATCTCTGTCTGCGTGTGTGTGTGTGTGTGTCTGTCTGTGTGTATGTAATCCGCGTATCTCGAGAACCGTTCATCCCCCCGGCTTCAGATTCGGCACACGCGTTCCATGTCGTGGCGCGGAGTGCAGTGCCGGGCCTCGACCCGACCCGATGCGGTTTTCCCGAAACGGCGCGAAACGTTCGGAATCTCCTTATGCAGAGCTGATTGTTGACATCAGGCTGTTCCGGAGGAAATCGGCAAAAGCACTGACTCAATGTGACATCACTTCATAAAAGGCTCTGACATCACGTACGCTACATGAGTCAACACAAAATACCATGGTTACGTATTGAATGTCATCAGTATGACGTGTTCTGATGTTCATATATGGGCTTAAATGGACACAGGCAAACACATGGCCTGTGTCCATATGACAACAGGTATAATGGGGTTTGCATTAAAAGGGGAACCGGCACTGTGTCTGCAACACAGTCGGAGGCACAGACAGATACAGAGATCTCCATAATGGGAATAAAGGGACACAAACAAACAGATACAGAGATCTCCATATATGGGCATAAAATGGATGCAGACAGACAGATACAAATATCTCCATATATGAGAATACATGGATACAGGCAAACAGATGGTCAATACGGGTCCTACAGAGATCTCCATATATGGGCATAAAATGGACGCTTAGAGACAGATAACTCCATATATAGGCATAATTGGACACAGGCAAACAGATGGTCAAAACGGGTCCTACAGAGATCTCCATATATGGGCATAAAATGGACGTAGACAGACAGATATCTCCATATATGGGCATAAATGGACACACGCAAACAGATGGTCAAAACGGATCCTATGACAACAGGTATAATGGGGTTTGCATTAAAGGGTGGGGCATTCATTCCCTATTTACTTTGTTCCCGAGTTGGCCAGTTTGCTGACTAGACGCTTTAGCTTCTAGTAGTAGTAATAGTAGTAATAATAGTTGTGACCGTAGGTCGCAAGTTTAGTATGTGAACGGTCACAGCTTGTCCGTATGTATGTATGTATGTATGTATGTATGTATGTATGTATGTATGTATGTATCTGTCACGCCTGACACTGTGCATGGTTCTATGGGTTTGTTGCTCTGACATCATGCTCTGATGTCACTGTGATGTCAGGGGAACAGAATGGGTTTGCCGCTCTGACATCACGCTCTGTTTTATGCCCATACATGGAGTTCCCTGATGTCATCAATATTAAGCCCATATCTAACAGGACTTCATATGGGAATACCCATATATGGAGACCACATCGGCCACATACCACACTAACAGAATCCATATATGGCCAAGACAGATGGCCAAGACAGCCAATATCTGAGTGGCTGGTTCTACAGACAGACGAGACAGGGACAGGGATCTCAATGTATGAATAAAAGGGATTCTGTTAGTGTGACATCACAGTGAAGCCAGAGCGTGATGTCAGAGCGGCAAACCCATTCTGTTAAAGTGGTTCCCCTGACATCACAGTGACATCAGAGCATGATGTCAGAGCAACAAACCCATAGAACCACAGTGTCAGGCGTGACAGAGATACATATATACATATGGACAAGCTGAGACCGTTCACATACTAAACTTGCAAACTATAGTAGTCTCAAACTGAGGTTCTGTGACCATCCTCTGGGAAGGATGTTTTGATGATTGATTTGACCTCTATGGACCCTTTATAAAAGATTTAGCCCCTCAGGTCCCTCACAAAAATCCCGGAATTTTTTGCTAAAGGGTCAAATTCAAAATGGCGCCCGGCACCATCTCTAAAAATTTACTTTTGATCCAGATGACCTAGAATCATGTATGAAGAGACTTTTTCAAACAAGTTAACCATGAGGATTCCAAATCTGACACCGTTTTAATCATAACCATGGCATCACCCGACCTGAGTGAGTGGGAGGGGGGTGCGGTGTTGGAGGAACATTAAGCTGGAATGAACCTTATGCTGTTTAATAGTTGGCAACACAGCCCCCCCCCCCCCCCCCCCCCTTCTCCAACAGGATCTGGCAGGTCCGGGTACCTGTGCCTCCCTCGAGGCTCAAGATCAAGTTTTCTAGGAGCCCTGGCCCCACGCCAGTGAAAACAGGATGCAAATAACAACCGTGTGTCTTCCTCCTTCTCCTCGTTCTGCAGCATCTTCCCCTCCCCGGAGGATTGGTTAACTTCATGCTTGTCTTCTTCCTCACCCTGTCTTTTGGTTTGCATCCTGCTCATCCTGTGTCACACTGTTCTCTTTGGATCTGCCTTTTTCCTCTGGATCTGCGTTTTTTCCTCTTGGAGACATATTATATACTAATATATTACTTTTATATATAGAAATATAGGTTGTCCGGTCTCTATGGCAAATGGTAAATGGTAAATGGTGCATTTATATAGCGCTTTTAATCCAAAGCGCTTTACATAGATTGTGCATTACATTCACCCATTCACACACACATTCATACACCAGTGGCGGAGGAAGCCATGCAAGGCACCAACCTACTCACCGGAGGCAATTAGGGGTTCAGAGTCTTGCCCAAGGACCCTTCGACATTAACTCAGGGGGAGCCCGGATTCGAACTGGGAACCCTTCGGGATTTATACCCTTCGTGCTCTAATACCAGTTTCTCTACCCCTGAGCTATGCCGCCCATATGGCAATATTATTCATATCCATCGCTAGTAATACTTGAACTGAATGATCTGCAGGTAGCTCAACTCAATAGGTCATTAGTTATCGTAAGGATGACCCTAGAGCATAGCTGTTTCATCATTCTTCCATATATGCATATCGGTTATGTCTGTATTAGGATGTATTAGGCAATTTAGGCATTGAAAAATAACCCAACCATAACCCAGCTGCTGGGTCACTATAGGACACACCCAGCACTGGGTTGTCTCAGCCCATGTGCTGGGTTGTATCCCTTTAACCCATGTGCTGGGTTGATCATTTGACCCAAAATAGTGATTGAAATTGACTATATCGCTGGGTTAAATGTGAACCTTAACTATATCACTGGGTTAAATATAAACCATACACTGGGTTGTTCATTCGCCTCAAGCTATTGGTTGAATTTCTCAGGTTTTGCATTTCATATCATGCTAACCTTTATGGTTTGTTCCAATTTTTAGCAATTCAACATTGTGGTGCATATATTTATTATGTATGCACTAATGATGAAATGCTACAATCAGAATAGTTTAGAGAAAATTAACATAGTAATCTCAGAGTTACTATGGATTATTCGCTTTCAGACCTGTGTGTGGGTGGGGTGGGGGGGGTGGGGGGGGGGGGGAGCTCAACCCTAACCTAGCAGCCTAGCAGTTATGGTTAGGGTTTAGGCTCAAATACGGACAAATCAAATTCTGACATATGCACTCTTAAAATTGTTGGGTCAAAAACAACCCAAGTTGGTTATTTATGTAACCCAACACGTAACACTGTTTTGGACCAGCCCAACATGGGTTATTGCAGACCAACAGGGTTGGGTTAAGGCTGTGACCCAGCATGTTGGGTTGGGATTGTACAACCAAGTAATGGGTTAAAAGTGACTTTGCTGTTGGGTTAATGTGATACTGCTGATGGGTTGGAATCTAACACCCAAAAATGGCTTAAAAGTGACCTTGTTGTTGGGATTGCACACCCATTCACATTAAATCTATTCATTTATTTACAACATTTTCTTCAATGACATTTTTCATGCTTAATCTACTCAAGGAAGAATGCATGAAGAGTAAATTATGCATTTAGTCATGGCAATATATCACAACTTTGAACACAACAGATTATGTGGTGCTTCACATTAAAAGAATAGCAAACCCATGTTTGTATGTGTCAGTCTGGACCATCTTAGTCATGGTTTCTGTTTCTGTAAGCAACTATGTTTTTTTATATATTTTTTAATTAGGGATTATGACTGGGCTACATCCACTGCGATCATCTACAATACAATGTTGTTTTCTCTATCTAAAACCATAAAATAATGGAAAAGTTTGTAAAAAATATCTGTATGGGAGCACAGTTGCATGCTGGGTAACTGCCCACCCACTTAGTTTAACCCAATAGTGGTGCAATTCACAAACCAATGTGTTGATAGACAGAGAGGGCGGGTCTATTTTAACCCAAGTTGGTGCAATGCAGTGAACCATGTGTTGGGTAAACTCGAATTCAAAAGCCTATACCAACACTTGGGTTATGAACTCAATGCATTTTATCTGCATGTGGGCGGGCCATCCATAGCCCAACAGATGGTTTACTAATTTTAAGTATTTTTAATCCAATGTTTGGTCAAACTGACCCAACCTGTGACCCAACAGTGTCAACCCAGCAAAAGGGTTGAACATTTGACCCAACATTTTTAAGAGTGTGACAGTCAGCTTGCCGAGGCAGACACATGGATATGAAACATTTAAATCTTTTAGCTCCCGAAAGCTTAGAAAATGTCCCTGGAAACTTAGAAAAATGCTTCCCAGCATGCTTTGCATAACAGGTGACCAGAAACAGGAAAATTAATAAACCAACCTCTAGGTTAAAAATAACCCAGCCAGGAGTTCAACTGCATTTGAAGCCCCAATAACCCCTTTGACCCAGCATGGACAACCCACCAGTGTGTTTACAGTATACCAAACAACCAAGAAGTATGACCCATCAAAATCAACCCAGCAAGGTGTTTAAATAAATAACCCAGCACTTTTAAGAGTGTAGGTTTATTGAAGGTAGCCTGTAACGTGGCCATGCCCTGGAGATATTGTGATATCACATGAAGCATTCTCGCCCTTAGGGCATCTTACTGGATGTGGACCACATGTGGTCTATGTGTCACGGTTCTCCACATTGGTAGCAGCCAGAGCATAGGCCTTCCTTCTGTCTATAAATGGTAAATGGTGCATTTATATAGCGCTTTTATCCAAAGCGCTTTACAGAGATTTTTGCATTACATTCACCCATTCACACACACATTCATACACCGGTGGCGGAGGAAGCCATGCAAGGCACCAACCAGCTCACCGGGAGCAATGTGGGGTTCAGAGTCTTGCCCAGGGACCCTTCGACATTAACTCAAGGGGAGCCCGGATTCGAACTGGGAACCCTTCGGGAACCCTTCGTGCTGTAATAACGGTTTCTCTACCCCTGGGCTATGCCGTCTATCCAGTGCCTCTTGTGATTGACTGGTAGAGAGTGGCTCCTGTATTGACTCACTTCACTTTCACCATCACTTTCCCCACACTTGGCTTGTCTGGTATAGGCAGGGACAGTCAAAACAAGGATGGTAACTTTCTGCTTCCTTGAGGGCATTGAGGCAATGGGGCATGGATATGCTCTCTAAAACGGCCAGGAAGGAGTCCTTGAACAAAGGCTTGTGTCACCAATTCCTCATGGAAATTATACAAATTGTGATAGCTGCATTGGATTAGACAATTTAGCTTGATGGCATATGCTCCTATGCTCTATTTTTCTCTGCCTACTGGACAATTGCCATCCGCAAAGGCAGACTGACCAAAGGCCCCTCTTGTCTGAGGCATAGCCTCTGTCCTAATGCCAAGGCAATTAAGGTGGGCAGATGTTAAGACAGACCAGCAAGAGTTGATCCACTATTTCAACCTGGAGGCACTAGATGATGATTGACCCATTCCGTGAGGTAAGGTAACATGGCACCTCATCTACAGCTCATGCTATTACGTAGTGCAGCGTTACCAATGCAGAGACATTGCTCCCTGTATCCCACTCAGAATGCACTCATTTGCTGCACTGGCCTTCTGGCCAGTAGGAAAGGGTGGCATCTTTTGAGATTTAAACTGGTACGTCACCCACTTCTCACTGGCACCCAGCTCTTGCTCTGCCTCTTTCCAGAGAATCATTTCCAAGACATTTCAGCTCTGATTCAGATTGATATGCGTTTTATTTTTTTAATTACAAATTACAAACCCCAAATAAAGTATGTTCCTATTCAAAAGTTATGTTTTCACTCTACTGGATGGTGGCCATCTTGAATTACTGGGCCAAAACTAAGTCTTGAGATTAAAATGGTGTCAGATTGAGATTTTGAATCCTCATGGTTGACTTGTAAAGTTTGGATACGTTTGGTATGTGACCATGTGGTCTAGAAGTCAAAATAAACATTTTGTATGGACATACTAGCTTTTTATGTGAACAAAGAGCACTTTGTTGGAATATTTACTGCCTCATTTGTGGTCAGATGTACAGGAATAATAATATTTGTAAAATAAGTACTTAGAATAATGCAACAGAAAATGACCATGTGTTTGCTTTGAGTTGTTTCATATAATGCATAAAATATTCTAATTACACATGCATTATGCTAATCAAATGAGGTGTTAGGATTTAAATGGTGTCAGATTTGGAATACTCATGGTTGACTTGTATGAAAAAGCATCTTCATAAATGATTCTTTTCTTCACAAAAGTTCATCTTTAGAAAATGCCAGGATTTTTGCGAGGGACCTGGGAGCTAAATAGGGTCCATAGACATCAAATCAATCATCAAAACATCCTTCCCAGAGGATGGTCACAGAACTTCAGATTGTGACTCTACTACTACGGTCGCAACTATTATTACTACTATTACTACTATAACTACTACTATTACTACTACTATTACTACTATTACCAGTAAGACGCCCTAAGGGCGAGAAGCGACCACCAGGGCGGATGGAAACAACAGATTTGTAAGAGGGGGTGGGGCTTCAACAATTACAGCTTGTCCATATTGGCCGTCTAAGTCCAGACACCAAGTTTCGAGACGGTACCATGCTGCAAACTGGAGTTATGGATGTTTAAAGCCCAGCCAATAGGAGGGAAGAAGGGGTGGGGCTTCAACAATTACAGCTCGTCCCTATTGGCAGTAAAAAGTGCCAAGTCGTGTGAGTGTTTTAAAGTTGAATTGAAATCACGTTGTTACGCAAAAGTATGCCAGAGCTACGTGTGAGAGCAAAGTGTGACAGCAAAGTGTGACAGCTGCTGCACGCGTTTAGTTGACAGAGGGGGCGGGGCTTCAACAATTACAGCTCATCCCGATTAGCCCTATTCACGGCCTGCCCACTCAGCAAATTTCTCAGCAACTTCCTGGTGCTTACGTCAGTTTAGAAGGGGAAACTATAACAGATATAGCTGGACTTAAAGCCAACAAATCATTATTTCTAACGGTAAAGTAAATTATAATGCTTTGTGCCTTTTACTATCTTGTGTTCTTGATCATACTAGCCGTATTTTATACTTTACTATTCGGAAATTGCATTAAATTTGCGATTTCTGTGTTAACTCTATGGGCTTTTAGCAGGGTGGTATCAAAACGTGACTTCAGCACCAGGGGGATGCTGAGTGGGCGGGCCGTGAATAGGGCTAATTGGCGGAAAAAAGGCCCAAGTCGTGTGAGCGTTTTAAAGTTGAAATCACGTTGCTAGGCAAAAGTATGGCAGAGTTATATGTGAGAGCAAGTAGTTTATTGCAAAAACGCATTGATTTTAATTGGGGTAATTTTTTACCCCACTCATGGAAGAGTGTAGGTATTGGTTGGTCATGCATCCAAGGGTTAATGTGCAACATTGCTTTCTCACTCAACAGTAAACAAACACACCAACATAGAGTTTAAGTGTATAGTATCTGCACATTTCTAAAGTGACAATTTAAGGACTTTGTAATACCTCTAAAATGACAAATTAAACATTGGCCAAACTGTCAAATATTAGAGGCAGAAAATGTGAAAATAGCAGATCTACATGCTGACAACGCCTCGGAACGTGAGACGTTGTGAGCATGTAGAATTTGTAGATCATGTAGATCTGATATTTTGCTCACCCTCGTTCAAATATGATTGTTTTGGGGGTCATGGCCTGAAAAGGTTGAGAACCACTGCTCTAGCACTAGCAGTTCTCAAATGTTTTATTTGCAAGGAAGGACCCCCATACCTCTGAGAAGGTACAAATGGAACCAAATGGACCCATATGAACACTCTCAGAGTTACAGAGCTGTTATGATCATTGAGGGCTATTAGCTCTGTATTGACCACTCATTTTGTAGGTATGCGGTGTCCAGTATGATTTAAATAGTAGGCTAAATATACCGGTATATAAAAAAAGCCTCCGATTTAAAATGGGTTTAAAGTAGGTCTAGAAGTAAGGCTGGGCGATAAAAACAGTACACATAATAAATACATTAAATGCCTTATTTCTATTTTCCAACAATGGCTTTATTGAAATAACAACACCTGGTTATGAGCTTGGCTATTACCAACACAGTTTTTAACCTTTTTAGCCTGTACCGGCTTGTTATTTGACCCTGTGTTCTTGCTTTAGATAAAACATTCACAACATGATATGGGTTTGGTGTTTTTGTAAAGTGATTAAGTTAGTTGATAATTAAGTTCATAAATATTTGTTGTGCTTTTAAAAAATTGTGTTCCACCCTTTATGCTCTAGAACAGAGTTTCCCAAGCAGAGGGTCGGGACCCATGTGTGGGTCACAGACCAAATGTTATGGTCACAACTCGAGTCAAAATCCTATTTTATTTTCCTAAAACATTAAATAATAATTGTATACAAACTCACACAGAAACAAATACTGTATGTGCTTAGTTGTGTTATTTACAGTAATTGACTTCTCTAACTTTTGGTTCTCGACCTGAGAAGTTTGTGAACCACTGGTCTGGAACAACTTGAGGTGTGCAATGTTCATAAATATTATTATTATATTGTTATGTTTGTGTCATGTATTGTGTAAATAACAGTAGACTGTATATTCAACCTGTATATTCTGTATATTCATTATTGAATTCCCCCCTTGGGATAATAAAGGTATCTATCTATCTATAACCCTACAGTCAGGTCATGGTTTGGGTCATCAGGGGTTGGCATCTGACACCCTCTAGTGTTCACATTTAACATTACATTCAGTTATATCATGCATATTTATCTGCTAGTTTTAGCAGATTAATCATCACAATAATGCCTGTACATGTACTGTACTTGTACTGTACATGTACTGTACATGTACTGTACATGTGACACTTGTTATCATTGTGATAATTGTTTTATTGTTATGTAATCATTCATTTATCAACCACTTCCAACGCTTCCATCCCTGTTTTGGGAATATTTATTACAGGAAAACTATTTTCAAACATTTCTCCTTTCGTCAAGAAACAAATAGTGGATCGGTGCACCAGCTCTCAAGCGACACGCTGAGAGCTTGTAGATCAACTATTTTAGCTATTTTAGAAATGGGGTCTATTGTAGGCTATTTATTTGTATATTTTCATTTTATATATTTTTTGTGACACCTCTACCAACATTAACAGAGAGATATTCATGTATATTTTTGTCTTTGCTTTTGTTTTTAGCTGAGTAAAATAAAGCATATTTTTAAACACTGTTGAATAAATAATCATAAAATCAATTCATATCTGAGAAGATGTGAACTATAATTGGAGCATTGAGCAGTATTTGTATTAATTCCCTTTGAAATATTGAATAAATATGTTTATTGTCTTTTGAGTTGAAAGACGTTACATGATTGATTTTCATAACATCTGTGCAGCATTGCTTTTCATTGAGACAATGGAGACAACGAGGAACAGTCATAAATGTGTGCTTATAGGTTATTAGTCACCGAATGGAATAATTTGGTCTTTTTGTCAGAGAAGGGGTCTATTAGTCCAGGGGTCATCAATATGTCAGAGAAGGGGTCTATTAGTCCAGGAGTCATCAATATGTCGGAGAAGGGGTCTATTAGTCCAGGGGTCATCAATATGTCTGAGAAGGGGTCTATTAGTCCAGGAGTCATCAATATGTCAGAGAAGGGGTCTATTAGTCCAGGAGTCATCAATATGTCAGAGAAGGGGTCTATTAGTGCAGGGGTCATCAATATGTCGGAGAAGGGGTCTATTAGTCCAGGGGTCATCAATATGTCAGAGAAGGGGTCTATTAGTCCAGGGGTCATCAATATGTCGGAGAAGGGGTCTATTAGTCCAGGGGTCATCAATATGTCTGAGAAGGGGTCTATTAGTCCAGGGGTCATCAATATGTCAGAGAAGGGGTCTATTAGTCCAGGGGTCATCAATATGTCTGAGAAGGGGTCTATTAGTCCAGGGGTCATCAATATGTCAGAGAAGGGGTCTATTAGTCCAGGGGTCATCAATATGTCAGAGAAGGGGTCTATTAGTCCAGGGGTCATCAATATGTCAGAGAAGGGTCTATTAGTCCAGGGGTCATCAATATGTCAGAGAAGGGGTCTATTAGTCCAGGGGTCATCAATATGTCTGAGAAGGGGTCTATTAGTCCAGGGGTCATCAATATGTCAGAGAAGGGGTCTATTAGTCCAGGGGTCATCAATATGTCAGAGAAGGGGTCTATTAGTCCAGGGGTCATCAATATGTCAGAGAAGGGGTCTATTAGTCCAGGGGTCATCAATATGTCAGAGAAGGGGTCTATTAGTCCAGGGGTCATCAATATGTCTGAGAAGGGGTCTATTAGTCCAGGAGTCATCAATATGTCAGAGAAGGGGTCTATTAGTCCAGGGGTCATCAATATGTCTGAGAAGGGGTCTATTAGTCCAGGGGTCATCAATATGTCAGAGAAGGGGTCTATTAGTCCAGGGGTCATCAATATGTCAGAGAAGGGGTCTATTAGTCCAGGGGTCATCAATATGTCAGAGAAGGGGTCTATTAGTCCAGGGGTCATCAATATGTCAGAGAAGGGGTCTATTAGTCCAGGGGTCATCAATATGTCAGAGAAGGGGTCTATTAGTCCAGGGGTCATCAATATGTCTGAGAAGGGGTCTATTAGTCCAGGGGTCATCAATATGTCAGAGAAGGGGTCTATTAGTCCAGGGGTCATCAATATGTCAGAGAAGGGGTCTATTAGTCCAGGAGTCATCAATATGTCAGAGAAGGGGTCTATTAGTCCAGGGGTCATCAATATGTTCGTCCGTACACGGACACGTGTGTCTGTGGCAAGACTTGTCTATGTCCGTGGCACATTTTAGTTTAGTCTATTTCATTTGAATTAAAATATATTCTATATATGTTGTTATGATACTGTAAAAACATACTAAATATTCACAATATAATCTTTGAAGTTTTGATTTTGGTGGCGGGTACACATACTGTAGACATCAAAGGGGGGCTTGAGCCCCTGTCCTTTTATCCGCCTGTAAAAAGTGTCCTCTCCAGACCATGAATGCAGTTTATACTGTGATGAAGGAAATGCAAACAGCCTCTTTCTTTCCATGCCATTCCTGAAGGCAGCATTCAAGAGAATTGCCTCCTTGCTCTCCTGAACTTGAATGCAAGAGGCAGTAAAAAATAACATCATTCTGTCTCTCTTGAATGGCTTGTAGGCTATACATGACTATTATGCAATTGACAGATTGTCAGTGACAGATTGATAGTATTGACATTGGTTCTCAGTTAATAAGGTAGGCGTATGTTTATAAATGGCAGTGGTACGGCCACATGTACATGCATGTTTAAAATATAAGCATGAATATATTAATATTTGAAGACAAATTACAATTTTTCTTTAAAAAAAAAAGAAAAAAAAAGAAAAAAAAAATATATAGGCCTATAGTTTTTTTTACTCAAACATTTCAGGAACCCCCTGCAGTGTGTGTGTGTGTGTGTGTGTGTGTGTGTGTGTGTGTGTGTGTGTGTGTGTGTGTGTGTGTGTGTGTGTGTGTGTGTGTGTGTGTGTGTGTGTGAGTGTGTGTGTGTGTGTGTGTGTGTGTGTGTGTGTGTGACTGTGTGTGTGTGTGTTCTTTATGGTTACATACAAGCGGATGAGAATGAGAACATGTGTGTGTTTGTATTCAGCTCCTCTGTCATCGTAGCAGCACAGAAACAAATATAACAACAATGATAAAGAACAAAGTGAGAAATTACATGAAATTACATTCAGTAGAACATCTACATGTTATGTACTGTAGCAGCCCATAGAGGGCAGTGTGGCAGTGTTTTTCCAGCATGTTGAACACTGGGTGATCAATTTGGAGGTAGGCTATTCCACTGCATCTCACTGAGGAGAATACTCCACTGCAATCATTTGAACACTTTATCTACTAGTAGTTACTTTGTAAAAACATATGAGGCAAAGAAAGCCAGGGGAGCCTGTTTCATTAAAGGTGATACACCATGAAATGTCACTTTTCCTATTTTAAAACCTTTTTTTGGGGTCCCACTAGCACCTTCTATCCTCACAAAGTCCCATTTCTGACCGTTGTGTCTTTCTCTGGTTATGGGAAGGTGGAGGTTAAAAGCATCCCACGGGTTCTCAAAACTGGCTGTCATGGGGCACGGTGGCGCAGTGGTTAGCGCTTCGCCTCACAGCTAGAAGGTCCTGGGTTCGATTCCCGCCGGGGGACGCTGTGGGCGCTGGCGGCGTGTTCCTCCTCCGCGTCATCAGCGCCCACACCCTAGGTGGGGTTGGCGATAGGGCCTTTCTGTGTGGAGTTTGCATGTTCTCCCCGTGTCCCCTAGGGTTGATACCCTCACAAAAACATGCACGTAATCCTGGTCTCAATAATGCCTCCCCCTGGTCAGCCGGGGCGCCTGATGGAGGGGAAAGGAACTGGTTGGAATAACGTGTTCCTTCCACGCGCTACGTCCAAACCAGGGAAATCTCCACTGTCAGGTGAAAAGAAGCAACTTGGACTCCTCATGCAGAGAAGGAAGCATGAGGTCAGTCCGTTGTCTCCCCAGGCATGGCAGAGGGAGAGCAGGGCCCAGGATTACATAGGCAATTAGCACTGGGTGAAAAAATGGGTTACAAAATTGTGGGATAAAAAATTATTATAAAAAAAAAAAAAAAAACTGGCTGTCCAGATTTGCTGCCGTCGATGACGTCATCGACGGCCGTGTTTGAAGAAAAAAAACATCTTTTTTCAGACCAAAGGTGGTACTGCAGCTGAAAATTCTCAGAGCCATTCAAAAATGAGAGAGGCTCTCTATTCAGCAAGGAGTGGTAATTTAGCCTCAAACCTTTTGAAAAACGTTTTTTGGGACATAAACAATATGACATAAATACTTTTTAAATGCATGGTGTATCACCTTTAAAGAAGGATTAAGGATTTAACCTGGATTAACCAGCTAGCCTGATTAAAGTTAGCCATGGATCAGGGCTCAATCGGTTTCATGCAAGCGGAATTTTCTTGGCAGATTAGCCTCGCCAGTTAGCTTGATTATTTTAAGCCAGTAGCCGGTTTCACAAATGTTATCCCACATTAGTTACCATGAAGACAATCTGGCGGTATGGCAGTGGCAGACGTTGAATAAACAACAGAGTGAACACACCTGCTAAACACACTATATCTACTGCATAGTACTGTGTTCTATTCGTCTGTCATTCAATGTTATACGAGATACTTCAATGGTTTCCTATATGGAAATAAGCTTTTCTTCTTTTCTTTTCTAGGATCTCCTTTTAGTTGACCTTGTACCAGTGAACTGTACCGTCATGAAACTGTACCTTTTTCTATACAAACTGACAATAAAGTCTTCAATCAAACAATTATCCCATCAATTGTTCAACGTGTTTGTTGTTTACTTTTAGTGTATCATTGTTCTATTTGAATATAATGGTTAAAATATCATCTTAAGTAAAAGTATCAATAATGCACACTTCAAGTAAAAGTCAGGAATATAAAAAAGTACTTGAGAGTAAAAGTACAAAAGTATTGGTATCACAATTAATTTTAAGTAACGAATGCATTGTTATTTTGTTGTGCATTGTTGTATTGTTGTTGATGTAGTGACATATTATCTTGCTTATTATATTGATGTATACCTGCTTATTGTAAGTCTGCTAAACACCTAAACTGTACTTGTAAATTACTCCTTATGCAGAATGTCCCATTTCATGTGTAAATTGTACAAAAAAACTTTTGAAAATAGCTATTTTCAAATGGCCAAAATGTAGGGTTGAAGTGGTTTGATTGATTGATTGATTGATTGATTGATTGATTGATTGATTGATTGAAGAATTTATTAGAAGTTTGCAATAGAAAAAAGTACAGTTTCATGACAGTACAAATCACTGGTACAAGGTCAACTAAAAGGAGATCCTAGAAAGCAGAGTCTTATTAACACAGGAACCACACTTTAAGTATCTCATAAAACATTGAAAGACAGACTGATAGAACATACTTTATCTAGGATAATATCAGTTTCAAAAGCAGAAAAAGCAAAGCATCAAAATACAAAGGGAGAAAAAAAGGGGGGGGGGCATGGGGGCTTAGTCTATTTACAAGTCACGGGTAGCAGCTGTCTGAAGGTGACTTTTCATACCAATTTTGAAGGAGGCTAGGGATTTGCTCTCCTTTAAGGCTTGTGGAAGGGCGTTCCACATGTTGATGGTGTAGCAGGAGAACGAGTTAGAGCCTTGTTTAGTGTTAAATCTACGTTGATGATGATTAGTGGAGCTGCCTCTGATGTTGTGATCGTGAACATCCTTGACCTTTAGGAAGTATTTAGTCAGGTACATGGGTATCTTGGAGGTGTAGTGTATCTTGTACACCAGGCCCATTGCAAGATGCTGTACTCTGTCAGCTACTTTGAGCCACCCCACGCTTTCGTGGTGATGATCGGTAAGGTGGGCCCAAGGAGGAAGACCAAACACGACCCTAATTAGTTAGTATGTGTTGTAATAATCAAACACTAAAGTAACTCAAATTAAAGGGATATTACACTTTCAAAGTCATTTTATCGTCTAATCAGGCTTTTATGAACACCCTGAACAGTTTTTAATTTGCTTGATTCAATATTTAGATATTTGATGTAAATGTTACCAGGCCCGACACGCCCAGGCCCTCTCCACATACACACCCATTGTAACTTCAAACTCCATTTTAACCATGATAGATTCATTAAAAACACCTGTTGTTTTTTCTGTTGACTCATACTACCCTCCTAATACGTGAGCAGGCCGTGTTTTTTCGATAACTTTTTTCATTAATTTTTAATAATTATTTGGGAAAATGAAAAATATTTAATACAAAAATGGATTATTAAAAATAAATGAAAAAAGTTATCGAAAAAACACGGCCTGCTCACGTATTAGGAGGGTAGTTTGAGTCACCAGAAAAAATAATGGTTGTTTTTAATGAATTTATCACGGTTAAAATGGAGTTTGAAGTTACAATGGGTGTGTATGTGGAGAGGGCCTGGGCGTGTTGGAGCTGGTAACATTTACATCAAATATCTAAATATTGAATGAAGCAAATTAAAAACTGTTCAGGGTGTTCATAAAAGCCTGATTAGACGATAAAATGACTTTGAAAGTGTAATATCCCTTTAACTAAAGTTTTCAAAACATTGTAGGCTAGTGGAGTAGAAGTAAAAGTATT